>NW_027195653.1:80000-152359 GCF_038502225.1 Cherax quadricarinatus | reverse complement strand
TTGTTTCTGTGTCCCCACTCTGGAACATCCTGTCTCTGTCCACCTTATGTATTCCACGCAGTATTTTGTATGTCGTTATCATGTTTCCCCTACCCCTCCTGTCTTCCAGTGTCGTCAGGTCGATTTCCCTCAACCTTTCTTCGTAGGACATTCCCCTGAGCTCTGGAACTAACCTTGTTGCAAACCTCTGCACTTTTTCTAGTTTCTTGATGTGCTTGATCAGGTGTGGGTTCCAAACTGGTGCTGCATACTCCAGTATGGGCCTGACGTACACAGTGTACAGTGTCTTGATTGATTCCTTAATAAGGTATCGAAACGCTATTTTCAGGTTTGCCAGGCACCCATATGCTGCAGCAGTTATCTGGTTGATGTGTGCTTCCGGAGACGTGCTCGGTGTAATACTTACCCCAGATCTTTCTCCTTAAGTGAGGTTTGCAGTTTATGTGTGTATTTGTATGGATGTGTGCATGAGTGTGCTTGGGTGTGTATGTGTGTGAGTGTGTGTGTGTATGGGTGTGTGTACTTACCTATCTGTACTCACCTATTTGTGGTTGCAGGGGTCGAGTCTTAGCTCCTGGCCCCGCCTCTTCATTGGTTGCTACTGGGTCCTCTCTCTCCCTGCTCCATGAGCTTTATCAAACCTCGTCTTAAAACTATGTATGGTTCCCGCCATACGTCTACGTCACTTTCTAGGCTATTTCACTGCCTGACTACTCTATGACTGAAGAAATACTTCCTAACATCCCTTTGACTCATTTGAGTGTGTGTGTATATGGGTGTGTGCATGGGTGTGTATGGGTTTGTGTGTATGGGTATGGGTGTGTGTGTGTAGTTATAGTAGTTACTTGTTACTAGATGTGAAAGGCACTTGTCGACAAACACTGTTGTGGAATGTATATGTGTGTAGGTATGTAATAATAATAAAAATAATAATAATAATAATAATAATAATAATAATAATAATAATAATAATAATAATACGAAATTGAAGAAGAATGGAAAAAAAAGGATGAGGAAGTACCTATGGGTTGGAAGTGATGCTGCAGTGAACATCAGTGAACATCAGTGAGCATCAGTGAACATCAGTGAACATCAGTGAACATCAGTGTACATCAGTGAACATCAGTGAACATCAGTGTACATCAGTGAACATCAGTGTACATCAGTGTACATCAGTGTACATCAGTGTACATCAGTGAACATCAGTGTACATCAGTGAACATCAGTGTACATCAGTGAACATCAGTGAACATCAGTGTACATCAGTGAACATCAGTGTACATCAGTGAACATTAGTGAACATCAGTGTACATCAGTGAACATCAGTGAACATCAGTGAACATCAGTGTACATCAGTGAACATCAGTGTACATCAGTGTACATCAGTGTACATCAGTGAACATCAGTGTACATCAGTGTACATCAATGAACATCAGTGTACATCAGTGAACATCAGTGTACATCAGTGTACATCAGTGAACATCAGTGTACATCAGTGAACATCAGTGTACAGCAGTGTACATCAGTGAACATCAGTGAATATCAATGAACATCAGTGTACATCAATGAACATCAGTGAACATCAGTGAACACCAGTGAACATCAGTGAACATCAGTGTACATCAGTGAACATCAGTGTACATCAGTGAACATCAGTGTACATCAGTGAACATCAGTGAACATCAGTGAACATCAGTGTACATCAGTGTACATCAGTGAACATCAGTGAACATCAGAGAACATCAGTGAACATCAGTGCATATCAGTGAACATCAGTCAACATCAGTCAACTTCAGTCAACAGTCCCACAGTCTGGCTATTACGGTCTTCCTTAATAACTTTGTTACTAAGGTGGACGGTAATAGCCAAGGTAGACGGTAATTGTTCCGTTCCAGGTAGAGCACCTGGAACGGAACAAGAATATAAATGACAACCAGCATGGATTCATGGAAGGCAAATCCTGTGTCACAAACCTTCTGGAGTTTTATGACAAGGTAACAGAAGTAAGACACGAGAGAGAGGGGTGGGTGGATTGCATTTTCCTGGACTGCAGGAAGGCCTTCGACATAGTTCCTCACAAGAGATTAGTGCAGAAGCTGGAGAATCAGGCGTGTATAACAAGGAGGGCACTGCAATGGATCAGAGAATACCTGACAAAGAGGCAACAACGAGTCATGGTACGTGAAGAGGTATCACAGTGGGCGCCTGGGACGAGCGGGGTCCCACAGGGGTCAGTTCAAGGACAAGTGCTATTTTTGATATATGTGAATGACATGATGGAAGGGTTAGGTTCAGAAGTGTCCCTAGTTGCAGATGATGTGAAGTTGATGAGAAGAATTAAATCGGATGAGGATCAGGCAGGACTACAAAGAGACCTGGACAGAATGGACATGTGGTCCAGAAACTGGCTTCTTGAATTCAACATTGCCAAATGCAAAGTCATGAAGATTGGGGAAGGGCAAAGAAGACCGCAGACAGAGTATAGGCTAGGTGGACAAAGACTGGAAACCTCTCTCAAGGAGAAAGATCTTGGGGTGACCATAACGCCGAGCACGTCTCCGGAGGCACACATCAACGCGAATAGCGTTCCGATACCTTAATAAGGAATCGTTCAAGATACTGTACACTGTGTACGTCAGGCCCATACTGGAGTATGCAGCACCAGTTTGGAACCCACACATGGTCAAGCACGTCAAGAAATTAGAGAAAGTACAAAGGTTTGCAACAAGGCTAGTTCCAGAGCTCAGGGGAATGTCCTACGATGAGAGGTTGAGGAAAATCGGAATGACGACACTGGAGGACAGAAGGATTAGGGAAGACATGATAACGACATGCAAGATACTGCGTGGAATAGATAAGGTGGACAGAGACAGGATGCTCCAGAGAGGGGACACAGAAACAAGGGGTCACAATTGGATGCCGAAGATTCAGACGACTCACAGGGATGTTAGGAAGTATTTCTTCAGTCACAGAGTCGTCAGGAAGTGGAATAGCCTAGCAAGTGACGTAGTGGAGGCAGGAACCATACATAGATTTAAGACGAGGTATGACAAAGCTCAGGAAGCAGAGATAGGACCTAGTATCGATCAGTGAAGAGGCTGGGCAAGTGCTGAGTTTCGACCCCTGCTACCACAATTAGGTGAACACACAGACACACACACACACACACACACACACACACACACACACACACACACACACACACACACACACACACACACACACACACACACACACACACACACACAGATAAGGAGGGAGGCCCAGCGACAGTACGAAAACAGCATAGCGTCGAAAGTCAAGTCCTACCCGAAACTGCTGTATAGCCACATTAGGAGAAAGACAACAGTCAAAGATCAGGTAATCAGGCTGAGGAAAGAAGGTGGGGAGCTCACAAGAAACGATCAAGCGGTATGTGAGGAGCTCAACACGAGATTTAAGGAAGAATTTACAGTAAAACCAGGAAGAACTCTGGGAAGACAAAACAGGGGAGGACACCAAGAAGGGTTATACTAACAAGTGTTGGATGAAATACACACAAATGAGGAGGAGGTGAAGAAGCTGCTAAGTAGCCTTGATACCTCAAAGTCGGTGGGACCGGACATCTCTCCGTGGGTCGTTAGAGAGGGAGCAGAGACGCTGTACCATTAACCACAATTTTCAACACATCCCTTGAAACTGGACAACTGTCTGAGGGATGGAAGACGGCAAATATAGTCCCCATTTTTAAGAAAGAAGACGGAAACGAGGCGCTAAACTATAGACCAGTGTCACTGACGTGTATAGTATGCAAAGTCACGGAGAAGATTATCGGGAGGAAAGTGTTGGAATACCTGGAACGGAACGAGATTATAAACGACAACCAGCACTGATTCATGGAAGGCAAATCCTGTGTCACAAACATTCTGGAGTTTCATGACAAAGTAACAGAAGTAAGACACGAGAGAGAGGGCTGGGTTGATTACATTTTCTTGGGCTGCTAGAAGGCCTTGGACACAGTTCCTCACAAGAGATTAGTGCAGAAGCTGGTGGATCAGGCACGTATAACAGGAAGGGCACTGCAATGGATCAGAGAATACCTGACAGGGAGGCAACAACGAGTCATGGTACGTGATAAGGTATCACAGAGGGTGCCTGTGACGAGCGGAGTCCCACAGGGGTCAGTCCTAGGAGCAGTGCTATTTCTGGTATACGTGAATGACATGACGGAAGTGTCCCTGTTCGCAGATGATGTGAAGTTAATAAGGAGAATTAAATCGGATGAGAATCAGGTAGGACTTCAAAGAGACCTGGACAGGTTGGACACGTGGTCCAGCAACTAGCTTCTCGAATGTAACCCCGCCAAATGCAAAGTCATGAAGATCGGGGAAGGGCAAAGAAGACCGAAGTCAGAGTACAGGCTAGGTGGCCAAAAACTGGAAACTTCGCTCAAGGAGAAAGATCTTGGGGTGAGTATAACACCGAGCACGTCTCCGGAAGCACACTTCAACCAGATAACTGCTGCAGCATATGGGCGCCTGGCAAACCTGAGAATAACATTCCGATACCTTAGTCAGGTCCATACTGGAGTATGCAGCACTAGTTTGGAACCCACATCTGGTCAAGCACGTCAAGAAATTAGAGAAAGTGCAAAAGGTTTGCAACAAGGGAAATCGGCCTGACCACACTGGAGGACAGGAGGTTTAGGGGAGATCTGATAACGACATACAAAATACTGCGTGGAATAAATAAAGTGGACAGAGACAGGCTGTTACAGAGAGGAGACCCATAAATAAGGGGTCTCAATTGGAAGTTGAAGACTCGGATGAATCAAAGGGATGTTAGGAAGTATTTCTTCAGTCATAGAGTTGTCACGAAGTAGAATACTGAGGTAGTGGAGGCAGGAACCATACAAAGCTTTAAGACGAGGTATGATAAAGCTCATGGAGCATGGAGAAAGAGGAGCTAGTAGCGATCAGTGAAGAGACGGGGCCAGGAGCTGAGTCTCGACCCCTGCAACCACAATTCATTGAGTACACACACAAACACCGGCACACCCAGCCAACTACCCCGCCACTTACCCACCTGGGAAAGTGAGGGAGTTCATCTGAGGGGACACAGATGGACTTCTGGACACACGGAACTAGGGAAAGTACCAAAACAACCGGGATGGGGAAGTGTGGAAGGGTTGACATCCGGGGGCCCACGGATGGAGACCTGGAAGCATAAACCACACCTGACTATGATCACACCTGACTATGACCACACCTGACTATGACCACACCTGACTATGACCACCCCTTACTACGACGTCACCTAACTATAACCACACATCACTAAGACCAAATCTCACTACGACCACACCTCACTATGACCACACCTGACTATGACCACACCTCACTACAACCACACCTCACTACGACCACACAGCACTGTATATGACCACACATCACTGTATATGACCACTCCTGGGAATGCATCTGAGGGGACACAGATAGACATCTGTAGACACGGAACTAAGGAAAGCACTAAAACAACTGTAAGTGTTGACATCCGTGAACCCACGGATGGAGACCTGGAAACATGAACCACATCTAACTATGACCACATCTAACTATGACCACACCTCACTATGACTATGACATTTCCTAAACTATGACCTCAATATGACTATGACACACCTCACTATACTTAGTTTTTCTCAAGTTTGTTGACAATGTAAAAATAAAATAACTGAAATCAACCTGCTTGTTTAAGAAACTTCGTTCGATGGTTTATAATTCACTCAAAAAAATTAACTCTATCTGTAAACAAAAAGAAAATAAACATAAAAACTAACATCATATATAACACATATAAACAGAACTAAAACAGATAATAACTACTGCAATAATTTAACTGTTTATTGACAATGTTGAAAAGACATAAGATAAATCAAGACATAATGTCAAATGAACAAATATAATGTTATTTTTGAAGAAAAATTGGATAATTAAATTTGATTTTCCAATTTGGAACTTGTGGTTGTTGTTTGGTACATAAATACTTAATTCTGGGTCGAACATTAGATAAACACACACATATAAACACATTGATAAACAAACACAGATAAACACACACGGATTTCATCATCAGCTGAAAGGAGAAGATTTCTGTCTTAGTTCTTGATATTTGTTAAATAAGAAAAAGTTTGCTGACATATGTAAGAGGTTGAAAACTGCAACAATATATTTCTTTCTTTCCTATGAAAGGCTTAAACTTTCAATATCTTAAAAGTTTTCATGAGACCTCTCAGTCTCCATTTTTTAAAAGAATAAAAGGCTGAATGATTCGATTTTTTTTATTTTTTGCTTCTGAGTGATGGCAGGAGTTTGGTAGGTTTTCTCTGTACCGTCTCCAGTATACCTTTGTCTTTTACGTAATTTGGAGACCAAAACTGGATAGCATATTCAAGATGAGGACTCACATGTGCATTATGGAGAGTCAATATTGTGTACTTTCTTTTGTGCTTCAAACATAGTGTTCTGTTAACTTTTCTGCTCATAAACAGTCATTGATTGGTCAGAGAATATCTTGACAAAAAAAGAAAATCTCCCTGTCATTGAAGTAAAAATTGGTTTACAGTGGTCTTAAACACTCGGAATGAATAAACACAACCACAGTGGAAATGTTTATAATATCGATGACGATGGTATGATTATATCATTATTATATTTGGTATCGTGAAGGTGTACCTGACAGTGGTTGGTATCGTGAAGGTGTACCTGACAGTGGTTGGTATCGTGAAGGTGTACCTGACAGTGGTTGGTATCGTGAAGGTGTACCTGACAGTGGTTGGTATCGTGAAGGTGTACCTGACAGTGGTTGGTATCGTGAAGGTGTACCTGACAGTGGTTGGTATCGTGAAGGTGTACCTGACAGTGGTTGCCTGAGTCGATCCATTTTTTTTCCTAGGAAGATTTAGTTTATAATCTGAGAACACATCATCCAATTGGCTTCAAATTTTCTGTCTTGTTGAGCTGTAAAGGTTGATGCAAGTATTAGTACATGCAGGTACCCATTGCAAGTATTAGTACATGCAGGTACCCACTGCAAGTATTAGTACATGCAAGTACCCATTGCAAGTATTAGTACATGCAGGTACCCACTGCAAGTATTGTTGCATGCAGGTACCCACTGCAAGTATTAGTACATGCAGGTATCCATTGCAATTATTAGTACATGCAGGTACACACTGGGTAATTTTGTAAAGACAATTCCCAGTTATGATCTCTATATGACAACTTGAGAAAGCTCAACAAAATAATAAAAAAAAGCACAATACCGTGACTGGAACGATACACAAATAACCCGCACATATTGATAAATTAGACACATGTGCAACTCTTGGGTATCTTTGTTGAGGAAACGTTTCGCCAGACAGTGGCTTCATCAGTCCATAAGTAGGAGAAACTTGAAGAACAGGAGTTGCACATGTGTCTAATTTATCAACATGTCGGTTCTCTGAACCATTCATCTACAAACCTGTCAGACACTGCAACTTCTTGGGATCTTAATACTTAGGAATTCTTCGCTTGCCTAATTCTTGGGCACGACCTACTTCCACATTGAACAAATGTGACACGACCTATGACTGCTGCACCTCTCCTGCCATACGGTTTATAAGCTGCTTCTCTGCTCATATGCAGTATTCTATTCAAGATTTATGGACTGAACACATCGACTCAAGGTTGAGGGACTGATTACCTCGTTCTCCTCCTGTTCTTCAAGTTTCTCCTACTTATGGACTGATGAAGCCACTGTGTGGCGAAACGTTTCCTCAACAAAGATACCCAAGAGTTGCACATGTGTCTAATTTATCAACATGTCGGTTCTCTGAACCATTCATCTACAAACCAGCACATAGAAGAGAGGAGCTTACGACGACGTTTCGGTCCGACTTGGACCATTTAAAAAGTCACACTAACGAGAAATAGAGCAGGACGGGTATATGTAGACAGGAAGAGGTAGTGGTAGTAGTAGTAGTAGTAGTAGTAGTATTGGTAGTAGTGGTAGTAGTGACAGAAGTGGTAGTAGTAATGGCGGAGAAGGAAGGAAGAAATAATGGGGAAGTAAGGAGGAGGAGCCAGTCAAATACAAAGAAAGGAGAGCACTGCAAGGGAGCTAGGTGCCCACAGAGGGAGAGCAAGAAACGACCGAAACGTCGTCGTAAGCTCCTCTCTTCTATGTGCGGGTTATCTGTGTATTGAGAAAGCTTCTTCCGACGGGTTTTAAACTTTCATTATGCCTCAGTAATAGCAAAGTTAGAAACATTGGAATCAAGATATTTCCTGCTGTAACTGAAGGTCGTCTCTTTTGATCACCTTCAAATTCTTATCGCTGATGTTTTTCTCGATGGAAAGTTCATCTTGTTATTGACTCATTATGGTAAACAGATTGTGATAATGATTTCCAGTCAACAATGTGAGAATGTTTCTTGTGATCACCTTCACAACTTTAACACTGATGCTGCTGATGAGAAGGATGATTCCTGCACTAACTCACTGTCTACCTGGAAAACTGAAGAAAAAAAATGTTAAAAGTGGAAACTATATCTGGATAACGCCTCTTATTGTCAGCTTCAAATTTTTTAATACATGCACAAATAACCCGCACATAGATAAGAGGAGTTGACGACGACGTTTCGGTCTTATTTGTGTATTGTTCCAGTCAAGGTATTGTGCCATTTTGTACATATTTAGTACCAGTGTTTTGTTCCCTTGAAGGTTGACATTTTCTTTGTGACATTGATTTTCTTTTAAGACCAAGTGAATGTCTTCTCTTATTGTCTTCCAACTTTATCTCTGGTGTATCTTAGAGGCGAGTCTGGTCAGATGGACTTTGTGTCTGGTCAGATGGACTTTGAGTCTGGTCAGATGGACTTTGTGTCTGGTCAGATGGACTTTGTGTCTGGTCAGATGAACTTTGAGTCTGGTCAGATGGACTTTGTGTCTGGTCAGATGGACTTTGAGTCTGGTCAGATGGACTTTGTGTCTGGTCAGATGGACTTTGTGTCTGGTCAGATGGACTTTGTGTCTGGTCAGATGGACTTTGTGTCTGGTCAGATGTCTGGTCAGATGGACTTTGTGTCTGGTCAGATGGACTTTGTGTCTGGTCAGATGGACTTTGTGTCTGGTCAGATGGACTTTGTGTCTGGTCAGATGGACTTTGTGTCTGGTCAGATGGACTTTGGACTTTGTGTCTGGTCAGCTGGACTTTGTGTCTGGTCAGATGGACTTTGTGTCTGGTCAGATGGACTTTGTGTCTGGTCAGATGGACTTTGTGTCTGGTCAGATGGACTTTGAGTCTGGTCAGATGGACTTTGAGTCTGGTCAGATGGACTTTGAGTCTGGTCAGATGGACTTTGAGTCTGGTCAGATGGACTTTGGGCTCTTTACCTACCAACTTGCCAATTTAATAATGTGGGTAATATAATTACATGGGTAATATAATTAGATCTGCTGGAGAATGGCTCTTCTAGTCAGTTACAAACTTTCGACATAAATTTGCGAATTTTGTAAAAAAAGTTGTTTGGGTTATCATAGTCTTGTGAACAACTAACAAAGTAAACCTTCACAACCTGTTTTTTTAGGGCGTTTAACAGATACTATTTTTTTTCTAAAACCTTAAACAAATAAATATCAAACTGAATTTAATAGTATTAGAGCCATGGTTTACTATGTGTCCTTTAAAAGGAGGACAATTTGAGTCTCAACAAAATCCCATTAGTGGTGTTCTTGATATAAACAGGAGAAGAACCTCCCTGAGAGTTAGTTATTAAAACACTCTGAACACTGGTTTGAGAGAGTTGTGACTCGTGATATACTTAGTGTAACACTGGAAATAGCGTTCCGTTTGATGCCTCTGCTGCCCCTCATCAGCTACCCCTCTTCCTTGCATTTAAACTCAGCCGTTCGCCTCTATCAACGTGTAGTGTAGAGGCGTATTTTGCTGCTCCGCTGGTACTCGAATATCTGAGTTCCGCACAGCTAGTCGCCTCTGCCTACCTGAGAAATACGGACGAATCTCCCATCCTGCGTGAGTTGGTGATCCAGACCTGACTGAGGCCTGCCAGATGAATCCGACTGTGCCACTTGTACAAAATGTGTTATATCTCTAACTGAGGAAGATGTACCTGTTATTCTTCTATGCACTGAGTGTTTCTGGGAGGAATGCTGCATATTTGGAACAAAGTGGTTAAGAACAAGAGTGGTTAAGAACAATTTAACGAGCATTGCAGTACCTGGTAACTCCTTTGGAGACGGCTTTTTAACAAAAAGGCACAATGTAACATGTCAGAGGTTAATCTATATACATAGTAAGTTTGTGCTGATTTGTTTGTCCGCAGAGTGAAAATTTGTCTGTCATTCCAATTCACGTGTGCTAGCTGTGTTAAGTGCTGCGGGTTTGGAATAATTAACGAGTAGTGCAGTGTTAGTAACTCTCGAGATGACTGTGGCCAGGTGAATGACCTTGAAAATATCACTGCGACCCGCAGGCCACTACACCCATTTTGCCTGTGTCTAGCGAGGTGAATATCCCTTCCTTGTCCCTTCTATTCACCGGTATCCTTTAACCCATCGCCATTGTGAAACTCCTGTCAGCTATGAGTATAGTTGATGGTGTTGACGTAGATGATGGTGAAGGCAGATTTGAAACATATTTTAGTAAACAGGCCCGGAAAAAGGAACGAGGCTTCCAGAGAAAGCCTGCTGCAAACAATACAGTGGGCGCACACCCTCCCAAAGCTGTCAGGTTAGATTTCCCTAACAACACTGATCAAGAGACCAAGTGTAACTGGTTTTTCGAAGCTAGTGTAGACAATCATGAGAAAACGATCAAGTTTCTCCACGGTGAGGATAACTACGTATTTGTGCCTAATGATTCAGCATTTATAGACAAACTTCTCACTCACGAATATGCCAAAATCAAACTCCGAGCTGCCCCACCAAGGGCACCTAAAGTGCTTATTGTCATCTACAACGTCAACAAGCACTTGAATCCTCAATATTTGGCGTCAGAGCAAGTTGCAAGCCCTCGATGACTTTCCAACGGTCTGATATTAGCTGAGTGGACTGGCCAGGGGACTCTGCCACGCTATATTCACTCCCAGGCAGCCCTCAACAGACGCTATTACACTGCATTGTACAGACCTTCTCAACGTCTATGTTATAAGTGTCAACGCTGGGGTCACATTGCCAGGAAATGCCCAGCTAAGTCACACTGGTGTGCAGTGTGTGCCAACGCTCATCCTTCTGAACGGTGTTATGATATTATCAAACATCAACAGACTGTTGCTAAATAATGTATCAATTGTAAGACCTCAGGAGTCACAGCAGCTCATACTGACTGCAGTGTGAGGGCTGCCCACATCACAGCCAACCGCACCTCACCCTGTACCCCCATTATGACCCCCCAGGACTACCAGGTATTTCGAGTCTGAATACTGGCTCATGCCTGCCCTCAGACAATGGGGTTGAGCACCTCACCTGGGGAGCACGTCAACAGACCTCCATCACGTCGGCTGTCAATACCAGCCTAGCTGAGTCAGCTGACAGTCAGCCAACGAGCTCAGCTGACCGGGACTTCACGTCTCCAGATGTTCCAAGTCTTGCTCCTGTGGTATACAACCTGATGTCGCGCATAAGGGTACTGGAAACACAACAATTTCTCCTGAAACAACAACTTGAGCAACACAAGGAAAGATGTGTAGAGTGTACCAATAACAAGATTGTCACAATTTGTGAAAGCAAGTGTAAGGCTGCTGAACAAGGTGGTGGTGGTAGTGGTGGTGTCCATAATTACAGTTATGACGAATACAATACTTGTGTTGATAACTACAGTGAGCATCATAATGAAGGCAATGGTGTCTATGATGTTAGTAATAGTGATGAGCGTAATATAAGTGGTGGTGCTGAGTGTGATGAGGTTAACCACATTGACGTTATTGTTGAATACAATACTGTTGATAAATGTAATGAACACAATGTTGGTAGTGGTGTTGGTGTTGGTGTTAGTGATGCGTGTAATGTTAGTGGAGGAGGGAATGTGAGTGGTGGTGCCACCTATCATACATTCACACATGAACAGCGTCGTGCTCTGTGTAAACAAAGACTCCCACGAGGCCTTACAACTGGAAGTGCACTTAAAAAACTCATGGACCAGGGTAACACTGTTGACACTGATAAGGTCTGCTATTTATATGAAAATTTTTTTCATTATGCTGAGAAACTCAACAAGATCCCAGACTACTATAATGGATCAAAACTCGTATAAACTTTCTATATTAAGCTGGAATATTGTATCACTTAGAAAAAGACTTCCTGACCTTCATCATAAAGTAACCACTGAACCCATTGATGTTGTGTGTTTACAAGAGTGCAGAGTCCCTGAAAAATCCCAACCCCCTAAATTACCATCATTTGTTGCATATAACCTCAAATCTACTAACTCTTGTGTTCTATATATTAAAAAATCACGTCCCCATCAACTTCTTGCACATAAGAAAACAGAGGGGCTACAATACCACGGTGTTAGGATTTATATTGGGAACTCTGCTCTCAACATATTTAACTTGTATGCTCCTGCTGATAAGTTTAATTACTTGGAGCTCCCAACTTGTGCTCAGTTTGAACCTACTCTTATTATTGGCGATTATAATGCGAGACACAAAAGCATTGGAAACTCACAGTTTGGTAATCGTAATGGTAATCAACTGTTGTCACTCTTAAACAGTCATGATAATGTGCAAATTGTAGGTGACCTTGAACCCACACATATCTATGGAGGCGTCCTTGATCTGTGTCTGGGCTTCAACATTACTTTTGCCATCTGTGAGTCTTCCATTGTAACAGATATAGCGTCTGATCATTTCCCTAGGATAACCTCACTAGATATTGGTAATACTATCCTTCCTGGTAGGATATTCAAGCGGAAACGTTTTAATGTTCCCCCAGATCAGCATGGTGACTTTGTTGCACATGTAACTGACTGGTATAATTCCTATGAATGTTCCTCTGTTGAGACCTTCAACAATGACCTTGTGAGCAGTATTCAGAACTACTTGGAGCCGCCACTGAAACCTCTTGGTACTCTAAACCCAACAAACTTCCATAATAATCATACCTTCTTCAAAACCACACTTCGTACACTGAAACGTACTGCTCGCAGACTAGGCCTAGCCTATAGACAACATCGTACCCCTGAAATGCTGAGCCTCTTCCAAACTGCCCTTGCTGCTGCCAGAGATCGTATGACAGAACTGCGGCAAACAGACTGGGGAAAATTTGTCAATGGTCTTAATGCTCACACCCCACTTAGCCGGGCGAATGAGTTAGTCAGTGCTTGGGCTGCTACATCTAGCTATGACAATCTTCCCAGTGCCACACAGGCGAAATTAAATGACAAATATGACGCAAAGGAGAGACTTGTTTGCTTTATGCTCAACAAGGAAGATGACTGCAGCATTCCTTTCACTAATTATGAACTTGATGCAGCACTAACTAAGGGCAACTCCACGTCGCCTGGTGAGGATGGTATTACTTACAACATACTCAGATTGCTGTGTCGAGTACAAGGTAATCCATTACTTGAATTATATAACATGAGCTATGTAACTGGGGAGCTCCATCAATCTTGGACCAACAGCCTCATCATTCCAATTCCTAAGCCCAATCAACAAAATGCATTTCGCCCAATATCTCTTACTACCCGCTTGTGTAAAACATTTGAGAGAATGATTCTTAATCGTCTCATGTACAGAATCAAACAATTCTTGTCTCCCCGGTTGCATGGTTTCATGCATGGAAGGAGTGTGCATCATTGCATAGCCACCTTTCTCACCCTGCACACTGACATCTCATACACTACTTTCCTTGACCTTAAATCCGCTTTTGATGTAGCCAACCGACATGTAATCATTAGTGAACCTGCCAGAATGGATGTTGGAGGATGGCTTCTCCGCTGGATTAAAGCCTACCTGTCCAACAGAAAGTCGTCTGTGTTGTTTCAGGGACATAGAAGTGTGACTAAAAACTTTGAATTAGGAACCCCACAGGGAGGTGTGCTCAGTCCCACACTATTATATATTCTGATTAATGCCTTACTTAATGCCATGCTTAGTCAGCCCCATCATTATATGATTAGTTTTGCTGATGATATAATGATTCAAACCTCGGATTCCCCAACACCCAAAACATTCTTAGTCATGAACTAGCGTCGTGTCAGGACCTGGGGTTGATATCTAGGCTTTGAGGTTCCACTACTTGGGCCTGTTGTAACGAGACTTTGTCGCCAATACAAAGAAAGACTGAGAGCACTTAGAGTTGTGGCTGGGTTTCACCCTAGGTATGGTGCTAATGTTAAAATTGTGAAAATGATGTATCTTGCTTATATTAGGTGATTGGTTGATTATGCTGCGCCACTACTTGCCTTTGTGTCTGACTGGAAGCTTGGAGTGCTGGAAAAACTGTAGAACGAAGCAATGAGGATCATTTTAGGATGCCCTCGTACTGCCAAAATTTTAAATATGCAAAAAGAACTTGATATTCCCAGCATCAGAGATATTGTTACTGAAAGAAATATCCTAATTGGGGTTAATATGCTCAGGCAAGCCCATTCAAACCCCTGCACAGAAGCCCTCCAAACTTTCCTCAGCACTGGCGAACACTCCTCCAGATGGATTGAAAAAACTGGAACTGACCTCTGCATGAATCAGATACATGATCTATCTCAAGTAAGGCAACAGCGGCATTTCTCCGTTCTATGGGACATGACCCCATTCCAAACTACCATTCCTCCATTTCCCCCCAAAATACTGATTAAATCACAACCAAAACTTCGCCTTGAAGCCAAACATGATGCCTTAAGCTGTATTGATAACTTAGTCACACAGCACACACTCTCGCAAATTATTTACGTTGATGGTTCTGTTCACCAATCCACTGGTGCAGCTGGTAGTGCTGCTGTTGTCGTACAGAGTGATGGTTCTCTTAAAGAAATTGGAGCACGCATCAATAATTGGGCCTCTACCCTTCAGACAAAACTGTTTGCCATACTCCTTGCACTGAAATGCATATATGTATCTAAGATTGACAGTTTAATTGTAACTGATTCTCTGTCATCCATAAATGCTCTCAACTCATTAAGCATAAATTGTGGCATGCTTTTGTCAGAAGCCAGACACAGGTATCGTAAGATTGTGGACAGTGGAGTCAGAGTTCACAAGCTGTGGATTCCATCTCACATTGGTCTTCAGATGCATGATATAACTGATAAATTGGCTAAGCTGTATGCTTTCAAAGAGGGAGTAGATTACAATCTTGGCTTGTCAGGTAGTAGTTTGAGAGCAATAATACGAAAAGAACTTCAAATGAATTTTATTGACTTAAGACTCAGGAAGATTGACACCAGTCAGTCCATCTATCATCATTCTATCATGCAGGAGGAGCCACATGTCTATGGTGCATCCAACAAAATAAGAAGACTCTTTGATGTAACTACCGCCCGGCTCCGGCTGGGTTACAAGTATCTATGGCAGGTTAAATCACCACCACCAAATGTAGACCAAACGAAATGTAAACTTTGTCAGATGGACTATTGTCACACCTTGCGTCATTATGTACTGGAGTGCGATAAAATTAATGAATTTAGAGACAACTCACTCAGAAATGTTCAAGAAATGGCAAAGCATTTTATCCACAGTGGTATATTACAGATCATTCTGGAGAAATACCCTGACTTTGCTAGCTGTAAATAAAGCATTACCACGTGTGTGTGTGTGTGTGTGTGTGTGTGTGTGTGTGTGTGTGTGTGTGTGTGTGTGTGTGTGTGTGTGTGTGTGTGTGTGTGTGTGTGTGTGTGTGTGTGTGTGTGTGTGTGTGTGTGTGTGTGTGTGTGTGTGTGTGTTTGTGTGTGTGTGTGTGTGTTCCAAGCTCCTGTGTGTGTGTGTACTCACCTAATTGTGGTTGCAGGGGTCGATACTCAGTCCTGGCCCCGTGTGTGTGTGTGTGTGTGTGTGTGTGTGTGTGTGTGTGTGTGTGTGTGTGTGTGTGTGTGTGTGTGTGTGTGTGTGTGTGTGTGTGTGACTCAACAATCAATATTTGCACCAATAACTCATTACAGTTGTGACCGGGTGTGGAAGTGTGAATTGCTCAGTACTCTATAATTTGTTCATGATTGTAGCCATGTATAAACGTAAGTAACCATTCTTACAGGATTCATTACCTTTGTAACTTGTGAGTTCATTACCTTTCTACCTAGTTCAGCTATCAAAACTTTGGGGGCCCAGTCCCTGGACCCATTACATACCTCTGTAATCTGTAAATACCTTTGTAACTTGTCATGATTGTGACCCGACCTACCTGGAGTTCATTACCTTTGAAAATTGTGAGTTCATTACCTTTGTAATTGTGAGGTCATCACCTCTGTAACTTTCTCAGCTATCAGAACTTTGGAGTCCAGTCCCTGGACCAATTATGTACCTCTGTAATCTTTTGACTACCGCCCACAGGATGGGTATGGGGTGCACAATAAACATATTAAACTAACTTAAACTAACACTGGTTTTTAAACACTTTGACCACTGTTATTTAGACGCTCTGAACACTTATTTAAACACTCCGAACACTGTTATTTAAACACTGAACATTGTTATTTAAACAATCTGAACAATGTTTTTAAACACTTTTGAGCACTCTTTATTAAACACTGTTAAAGTTCCACAACTCTATGGCGGAAACCTGAGGTACTTAATTATTGGTTAATCTAGGGAACAGTGACTTTCCTGGTGTTCACGAGGCACATGATTATAGTTGTGGAAAATGTTTTCAAATGCAACAGAAACCTGTTTTACTACATTAAATGGAAAAATCAACTAATCACACGTTCCATAATGAAACTTTTGTGTCGTTCCATAATGGAACTTTTGTGTCTGAAACTGCCCAGCAGACTTTCAGTGGTGGAATTCATCGAGGGAACAACTTCCACCAACACGTTTCATCTGAGAACTTTTATGGGGTGAAACTCACACCCAAATGCTCCAGGGTGTGAGTTTTGCTTCATAAACGTGAGATTATTTAGTCGGTGATGGTTCTCATAAAAATAGTCCATAATTAATAAACAGATTTACGGAAGAATATTTGTCAAAAATTATACAATTTTATACTTACAAATGTAAATATATTTAGAAATATGCAAGCATGTAAATATATAAGCAGAGACAGGTACACAATTAGAACAGATTCTTGGTAGAAAGAATACAGATACTGTTAGTCTGAGGATAAAAGCAGTTCGTCGCACTGCTGCTGCTTGTTCCTCTTCACATTATTTAATCTCGTTATTTGCGCTTAACTGAGATTTAATTAGGAACAGTCTAGGTTAAACGTTACATAACGAATATATAATTCCAGGTATTGTTTGCGATCGTTTAGAAACTGACATGTAAACACGCTAGAAAACAGTATGACTATCATGAAGAATGTTAATTTAAGGAGAAACGCTGATAAAGTCTACGGATAGCACCCGCCGCATTTCACTACTCCATTCCCATCGTGTGCATGGGAGTCAAAAGAGGTACATAAAGGGTCCAGGGACTGGGCCCCAAAGTTCTGACAGCTGAACAAGGTACAAAGGTAATGAATTCACAAGTTACAAAAGTAATGAATCATGTAAGTAAATTTACTTATGTTTATACGTGGTTACAGTCATGAACAAATTATAAATTAATGAATATTAATTGTTGGGACACACACACACACACACACACACACACACACACACACACACACACACACACACACACACACACACACACACATCATAGCTCTCACAGAAACCAAGCTTACAGGTATGATAACAGATGCCATCTTTCCAACGGGATACCAAATCCTGAGGAAAGACAGAGGTAACAGGGGGGGGGTGGAGGAGTGGCGTTGCTGATCAAAAATCGCTGGAATTTTGATGAGCTGGAGAGAGGAGACAGCGGAGAAGAAAGTCCACACCCGAGCAATTCACACATCCACACCCGGTCACATCTGTAATGAGTTTTCAGTGCAAATATTAATTGTTGGGACACACACACACACACACACACACACACACACACACACACACACACACACACACACACACACAAATAGGTGAGTTCACACACACACACGAGCGTACATACACGAGCGCACGCACTCATGCATGTATGAGTACACAAATACACACGCAAACAAGCACACAAGCGCACACACACAAACACACACACACACACACACACACACACACACACACACACACACACACACACACACACACACACACACACACACACACACACACACGTGGTAATGCTTTATTTACAGAGTGCATATCAGAGTATTTTTCCAGAATGGTCTGTAATGTACCACTGTGAATAAAATATTTTGACATATCTTGAACATTTCTGAGCGAGTTTTCTCTGAATTCATTAATTTAATCACACTCCAGTACATAATGACGCAGGGTGAGATATTTCGTTTGGTCTACATCTGGTGGTGGTGATTTAACCTGCCAAAGATACTTGTAACCCAGCCGGAACCGGGCGGTAGTTACATCCAAGAGTCTGCTTATTTTGTTGGATGCACCATAGACATGTGGCTCCTCCTGCATGATAGAATGATGATAGATGGACTGAATTGTGTCAATCTCCCAGAGTCTTAAGTCAGTAAAATTCAGTTGAAGTTCTTTTCGTATTATTGTTCTCAAACTGCTAACTGGCGAGCCAAGATTTTAATCTACCCACTCTTTGAAAGCATACAGCTTAGCCAGTTTATCAGTTCTGTCATACATCTGAAGACCAATGTGAGATGGAATCCACAGCATGTGCACTCTGACTCCACTGTCCACAATCCTACCATGCCTGTGTCTGGCTTCTGACACAAGCATGCCACAATTTATACTTAATGAGTTGAGAGCATTTATGGATGACAGAGAATCAGTTACAATTGAAGTGTCAACCTTAGATACATGGACACATTTCAGTGCAAGGAGTATGGCAAACAGTTCTGTTTGAAAGGTAGAGGCCCAGTTATTGATGCGTGCTCCAATTTCTTTATGAGAGCCATCACTCTGTATGGCAACAGCAGCACTAACAGCTGCACCAGTGGACTGGTGAACAGAACCATCAACGAATATAATTTGTGTAAGAGTGTGCTGTATGACTAAGTTATCAATACACCTTAAGGCATCATGTTTGGCTTCAAGGCGAAGCTTTGGGTGTGATTGAAGAAGTATTTTGGGGGGAAATGGAGGAATGGTAGTTTGGAATGGGGTAATATCCCATGGAGCGGAGAGGTGCCGCTGATGCCTTACTTAACACAGATCATGTATCTTGTTCATGCGGATGTCGGTTCCAATTTGTTCGATCCATCTGGAGGGTTGTTCACGAGTGCTGAGGAAAGTTTGGAGGGCTTCTGTCCATGGATTTGAATGGGCCTCCCTGAACATATTAGCACCAATTAGGTTATTTCTTTCATTCTAACTAGAGATAAATCTAAAAAATACTACGACGTCATTTCCACAGGGAAACACACATTGTTCTTCTAAACTATGAAAATAAATTTTTCAGCCAATTGATTACAGTTAGCGTTTGGAAATATAATAAAAAAAAGAAAAAGTAAGAGTATTTGTACTTCCAGTTATGGTAACCTAAAACAACAGTAAGATCGTTATTCCAGTTTGTAAAACATATACACACGTATATACACAGATATGAAATAACACACATACACTTAATTTTTTTTTTCAACATGTCGGTCGTCTCCCACCGAGGCAGGGCGACCCAAAAAGAAAGAAAATCCCCATAAAGAAAATACTTTCATCATCATTCAACACTATTATCTCACTCATACATAATCACTGTGTTTGCAGAGGTGCTCAGATACGACAGTTTAGATGTCCCTCCAAACTGCCAATATCCCAAACCCCTCCTTTAAAGTGCAGGCATTGTACTTTCCATTTCCAGGACTCAAGTCCGACTACATAAAAATAACCGGTTTCCGTGAATCCCTTCACAAAATATTACCCCGCTCACACTCCAACAGCTCGTCAGGCCCCAAAAATCATTCGTCTCCATTCACTCCTATCTAACACGCTCACACATAGTTGCTGGAAGTCCAAGCCCCTCGCCAAAAAAACCTCCTTTACCCCCTCCCGCCAACCTCTTCGAGGACGACCCCTACCCCACCTTCCTTCCCATCCAGATTTATACGCTCTCCAAGTTATTCTACTTTGATCTATTCTTTCTAAATGACCAAACCACCTCAATAACCCTTCTTCATCCCTCTGAATAATTCTTTTAGTAACTCCACACCTTCTCCTAATTTCCACACTCCGAATTCTCTGTATAATATTTACACCACACCTTAGGCAAGACATCTGCACTGCCTCCAGACGCCTCTTCGCCGCACCGTTTGCGACCCAAGCTTCACATCCATATAAGAGAATTGGTACCACTATTCTTTGGTACATTCCCTTCTTTGCCTCCATGGATAACGTTTTTTTCTTGTCTCCACAGATACCTCAAAGAATCACTCACCTTTTTTCCTTCATCAATTCCATGGATAACGTCATCCTTCATAAACCATCCGCTGACAAGTCAACTCACAAATATCTGAAAACATTTACTTCTTCAAATACTCCCTCTCTCCAATGTGATATCTAATTTTTCTTTATCTAAATCGTTTGATACCCTCATCACCTTATTCTTATCTATGTTCACTTTCAACTTTCTACCTTTGCATACCCTCCACTAACCTTTGCAACTTTTCTTTAGAATCTCCCATACGCACAGTATCATCAGCTAAAAGTAACTGTGTCAACTCCCATTTCGTATTTGATTTCCCACAATTTAATTCCACCCCTCTCACCAACACCCTACCTATTACTTCTTTTACAACTCCATCTATAAATATATTAAACAACCATGGTGACATTACACATCCCTGTCTAAGACCTACTTTTACCGGGAAGTAGTCTCCCTCTCTTCTACACACCCTAAGCTAGGTAGGAGCACCCTCCAGGTAGGTTGGAGCACCCTCCAGGTAGGTTGGAGCACCCTCCAGGTAGGTTGGAGCACCCTCCAGGTAGGTTGGAGCACCCTCCAGGTAGGTAGGCGCTCCCTCCAGGTAGGTAGGCGCTCCCTCCAGGTAGGTAGGCGCTCCCTCCAGGTAGGTATGAGAACCCTCCATTTAGGTAGAACCCTCCATTTAGGTAGAACCCTCCATTTAGGTAGGAGAACCCTCCATTTAGGTAGGAGAACCCTCCAGGTAGGTAGGAGAACCCTTCAGGTAGGTAGGAGAGCCCTCCAGGTAGGTTGGGGCACCCTTCAGGCAGGTTGGAACACCCTCCAGGTAGGTAGGAGCATCCTCTATGTAGAATCAAACAGCGCTGCCTCATCGTGATGAAAGAAATCTTATTCCTGGTCTTTGTAATCTCCCCTGAAGTCCTGGAGCAACTGGCTTACCATTGGCCCCACAAAGGGACCATTTAACAAGGGATACTCAATTTTCTGTTAGTCCCGTCACTTTACCAGATGTCTTTAATATTTGGTTCAGTTGCTCGTAACTTTGTTCTGTGGCAGACGCTGAAAATCGCTTCTGTGGTAATTTCCTAACAAAGTTCTCTTCCTAGAAGACTTTTAAAGTTTGTTCTAGTAATTCTTTAAGATCTTAGGTATGAACAGAAACACAGCGAACTTAAATGCTGTGATTGGACGTGAGGACTTGAGCAGAGTATAAGTCAGATGTCCGCTTTCTACGACCACAGCTTGGTATGATTGTAAGCCATTGAGAAAGACTTCTTTAAGCGTTGATGTTTTTCTTATTTTAATTGATGGATATTTTAAGTCATCTTTAGGTGATCTCTAACAGCAGACATCGAGGCCAATCCAATAAGATAAGCCTTTAATAAGTACCTGTGAAGTTACAGTAGTACAATAGAGGGCCTGGGTTATATTCCCAGCCAGAGTAGAAACATTGGACGTGTTTCTTTCCACCTGTTGTCGATGTTCCCCATCAGTAAAATGGGTACCTGGGTGTTAATCGACTGGTGTGGGTCGCATCCTGGGACAAAACTGACCTAATTTGCCCGAAATGCGGAGCATAACAAGGGACTTTCTATATAGTAGTATGTCATTGATGTCAGCTAGGACTGTATACCTTGTACATGTACTTGTAGTAAATAAAGATATTATTATTATTATTATTATTATTATTATTATTATTATTATTATTATTATTATTTAACCAAACCCATCCGGAAGAAATCTGTTCATAGAAAATGAGGAAGACTTAGTACTAGGACTGATTTCCTTCCAATCGTCTTCAGTGCATTCCTTGAGGCGATTTTATTTCACTACATGCAGCAGCTTTTGAAATTATTCTGTCCCTGGATCACTTACAAGGGTTCCTTTGCTTGTGCTGTCCTCTTGAAGGAGAATGCACCTCTTCCATTGTATTTGGTTCTTTTTTTCCTGCCGGAACTCAATTCAATAACTTCCGAATCTTCACTCTTGGTAAAAGTACTCAATTTCCTGGAAGAATCAACAATTAAATAGCACTAAAGAAAGCACAAACATTAACTAAGCATCTACAAGAGTCTAAGCCTTTGCCCGTGTAAATATTCACCGAAAGTGAATACACAAATTAAACACAAAATGTCACATTAATTGCACTTGTGTCCTTTTACCTAACATATTGTAGGTAATTCTACCAACATTAATCTAAATCCATTGTCATAGCTGCCTCGTGACCGTGACATACTTTCAAAACTAAACTATTGCTACCTGAAGACGGAGTTATGATTGATGTTATAAATCTGTAAATTACACTTATGTAAATATATAGATTGAAGAGAAGCACAGATGTCAGAATATGTATTAAATAAAGCAGCCATTGAAAAAATCCAATACGACAGCCACACGTACACTTTATGCAAATAGAAAGTGGTTCTCGGATTTTTTATGTAATGCCCTTTCCAAAAAAAAAAAATGCATAGGTTTGCAAATCCCCAAAAATTTCTATCGAAAATATTTAATTATTATAACTGATAACAAAACTCAAGTAGAGCTCTTTCAGTACCTTGGAGATCCTATGGAGACCTGGTTAACTTTGTTGATCTATACACTTCCGGTGGTGATGGGAACCAGGCCATGACACAGAAGGAGAATTCTTACAAGAGGAAGGGGATACACGACCCGTGCTACTGATTCTTCATTCCCTGAGGACAGGTCATTCAAACTTTTTGGTGAGGACCCCCGACTCACATATTGTGATCATTCGTACCTATCATTGAAGCCATATATGTTAGTAAGTGTGAAGTTTCTGTCAGCTACGGCACTAGGAAGCATGAACGCATTTTGACCATAATCGACATTATTGAAACTTTAGATAGAAAACTATGTAGCTCACCTCCTCTCTTTGCTGCAGTCATTAGCTGTGATTCAACTTTTGGACTGAGAGGCTGTTCAAAACGCCTATGTTTTAGAGTCATGAACAAGTCCCATAATTATGTTATTGAAGCTGTGGGTTCCTGTCAGCTTTTAAAGAACTGAAGCTACTGAAGAAATCATTTAGTTCGCTTGTGCTTTAATTATATAGCTCTTTGGAGGAGGTGCCACTGACAGTGACAGAATATCTGCTTTCTGATGTGAACCACCTCAGGAAGAAGTTATTCTGTCACTGAAATCAGAAAGCAAGGATGATTTCACAGACTCCAGAAGTTTTGTACCACAGAACTAGTAGATCATGGGCATTTGCCCATGATCTACTAGTTCGAGAACCAGACCCCTGTCTGCAGGGTTGGAAAAGAGTTCAATAGAAGCGTGTTCCGCAGTGGCTTAATGTCCCACACCAGCGGCGCTGGTGTCGAAAACCGCGCAGTCGCCTATGCCGCTGCATCAAGAAAGGCCATCCTGCTCAACCCTCAAATATATATTCAAAACTCCTTAACTTTCAGCAATATATATAACTACGTCTGCTACAATTATGGTTTCTTCAGTTGCTTCTTAAATTATGATATTCCTTTCTTTTTCTGTTAGACTATAAATTCAATACAAGACTTGCATAATTCCATCTTACTCTGTTGTACGTTATTTTTGGGTGGTCATTTTGGTCTCATTTCAAAGGTAATAAAATGGGACAAAATGTTTGTTTAGAAGTATTACTTTTACGCCTGTATGCCTGCGTGTGGGGTAGACATAATGATTATCACACCTTTTCTTTATTTCTCCAGGTAAATTCAACCTGGTGAAATCACATTCCCAGCATTTCAAAACATAAAATGATGAATCATTCATGTCTGTGCTTCATTTTGTTACTATGTATGACAATGGGAGCATGTGAGTGTCATGGGTCAATGGAGTTTCAGGGAGATAGTTCCTTGGAGACTAAGGAAAATTGGGTTTTGTCCAGCTTCATGGTTGATTATTGATGACCCAAGGAATCTGGACAACACTATGAGCAAACTTTAACACGCCGTTAGAGCACGGCTGTGTCTGTCTTTCTGACTGCCTGTGTCTGTCTGTCTCTGTCTCTGTCTCTCTCTCTGCCAGTCAGTCTCTCTATTTCCGAGAGTATTTTCTGTTACCGACACAGTCACAATTTTGCACATTCTATATATATAGAAGATGGTGGCAAGAAAATGCAGGATTCTTTGTTGATATGAATGATTTACAAAACACCAGAACCGCTTACTTATTCAGCTTCTGTTTTTAAGTCATACTTCATTTTTTCTTGATCTACTGTAGCTTAAGAGATCATAAGACTGAGGATACTCTCTGAGTGAAGAACTCAAAGGGTTGCACCTTATATTAGAAAGAAGTCGTGTCCAATATACTCAGCAGTGCTTCTTAGAACAGCAAATTTATAAAGGTTAAAGCTGCAAGAGAATCGAAGACTAACCCAAAAGGATTCTTTCAGGTATACAGAAGTAAGATCAGGGACAAGATAGGCCCACTCAAAAGTTCCTCGGGTCAGCTCACTGACAGTGATAAGGAAATGTGTAGAATTTTTAACACATACTTCCTCTCAGTTTTTACACAGGAGGATACCAGCGATATTCCAGTAATGATAAATTATGTAGAACAGGACGATAATAAACTGTGCACGATTAGGGTCACAAGTGACATGGTCCTTAGGCAAATAGATAAATTAAAACCTAACAAATCCCCAGGCCCTGATGAACTGTATGCAAGGGTTCTAAAGGAATGTAAAGAGGAGCTTAGCACACCTTTGGCTAATCTTTTCAACATATCACTACAAACTGGCATGGTGCCAGATAAGTGGAAAATGGCAAATGTGATACCTATTTTCAAAACAGGTGACAGGTCCTTAGCTTCGAACTATAGACCAATAAGCCTAACCTCCATAGTGGGAAAATTTATGGAATCAATAATTGCCGAGGCAGTTCGTAGCCACCTTGAAAAGCACAAATTAATCAACGAATCTCAGCATGGTTTTACAAAGGGGCGTTCCTGCCTTACGAATTTATTAACTTTTTTCACTAAGGTATTTGAGGAGGTAGATCATGGTAATGAGTATGATATTGTGTATATGGACTTCAGGAAGGCTTTTGACAGGGTCCCACATCAGAGACTATTGAGGAAAATTAAAGCACATGGAATAGGAGGAGAAATTTTTTCCTGGATAGAGGCATGGTTGACAAATAGGCAGCAGAGAGTTTGCATAAATGGGGAGAAATCAGAGTGGGGAAGCGTCACGAGCGGTGTTCTACAGGGGTCAGTGTTGGGCCCCCTGCTGTTCACAATCTACATAAACGACATAGATGAGGGCATAAAGAGCGACATCGGCAAGTTTGCCGATGACACCAAAATAGGCCGTCGAATTCATTCTGACGAGGACATTCGAGCACTCCAGGAAGATTTGAATAGACTGATGCAGTGGTCGGAGAAGTGGCAGATGCAGTTTAATATAGACAAATGCAAAGTTCTAAATGTTGGACAGGGCAATAACCATGCCACATATAAACTAAATAATGTAGATCTTAATATTACGGATTGCGAAAAAGATTTAGGCGTTCTGGTTAGCAATAATCTGAAACCAAGACAACAGTGCATAAGTGTTCGCAATAAAGCTAATAGAATCCTTGGCTTCATATCAAGAAGCATAAATAATAGGAGTCCTCAGGTTGTTCTTCAACTCTATACATCCTTGGTTAGGCCTCATTTAGATTATGCTGCACAGTTTTGGTCACCGTATTACAGAATGGATATAAATTCTCTGGAAAATGTACAAAGGAGGATGACAAAGTTGATCCCATGTATCAGAAACCTTCCCTATGAGGATAGACTAAGGGCCCTGAAACTGCACTCTCTAGAAAGACGTAGAATTAGGGGGGATATGATTGAGGTGTATAAATGGAAGACAGGAATAAATAAAGGGGATGTAAATAGTGTGCTGAAAATATCTAGCCTAGACAGGACTCGCAGCAATGGTTTTAAGTTGGAAAAATTCAGATTCAGGAAGGATATAGGAAAGTACTGGTTTGGTAATAGAGTTGTGGATGAGTGGAACAAACTCCCAAGTACCGTTATAGAGGCCAGAACGTTGTGTAGCTTTAAAAATAGGTTGGATAAATACATGAGTGGATGTGGGTGGGTGTGAGTTAGACCTGATAGCTTGTGCTACCAGGTCGGTTGCCGTGTTCCTCAATGTGACCTGACCTGACTAGGTTGGGTGCATTGGCTTAAGCCGGTAGGAGACTTGGACCTGCCTCGCATGGGCCAGTAGGCCTTCTGCAGTGTTCCTTCGTTCTTATGTTCTTATGTTCTTACCTAGGGATTGGCAGAGAGCATGCATAGTTCCTTAGTATAAAAGCAAAGGGGACAAAAGAGAGTGCAAAAATTATAGGGGGATAAGTCTGTTGAGTATACCTGGTAAAGTGTATGGTAGAGTTGTTATTGAAAGAATTAAGAGTAAGGCGGAGAATAGGATAGCAGATGAACAAGGAGGCTTTAGGAAAGGTAGGGGGTGCTTGGACCAGGTGTTTACAGTGAAACATATAAGTGAACAGTATTTAGATAAGGCTAAAGAGGTTTTTGTGGCATTTATGGATTTGGAAAAGGCGTATGACAGGGTGGATAGGGGGGCAATTTGGCAGATGTTGCTGATGTATGGTATAGGAGGTAGGTTGCTGAAAACAGTGAAGAGTTTTTATGAGGATAGTGAGGCTCAAGTTAGAGTGTGTAGGAAAGGGGGAGATTATTTCCCAGTAAAAGTAGGCCTTAGACAAGAATGTGTGATGTCACCATAGTTGTTCAATATATTTATAGATGCTGTAAGAGAAGTAAATGTGAGGGTCTTGGCAAGAGGTGTAGAGTTAACAGATAAAGAATCACACATAAAGTGGGAGTTGTCACAGTTGCTCTTTGCTGATGACACTGTGCTCTTGGGTGATTCTGAAGAGAAGTTGCAGAGGTTGGTGGATGAATTTGGTAGGGTGTGTAAAAGAAGAAAATTGAAAGTGAATACAGGAAAGAGTACGGTTATGAGGATAAAAAGATTAGGTGATGAAAGATTGGATATCAGATTGGAGGGAGAGAGTATGGAAGAGGTGAACGTATTCAGATATTTGGAAGTGGACGTGTCAGCAGATGGGTCTATGAAAGATGAGGTGAATCATAGAATTGATGAGGGGAAAAGGGTGAGTTGCACACTTTGGAGTCTGTGGAGACAAAGAACTTTGTCCTTGGAAGCAAAGAGGGGAATGTATGAGAGTATAATTTTAACAACGCTCCTGTATGGGTGTGAAGCATGGGTGATGAATGTTGCAGCGAGGAGAAGGCTGGAGGCAGTGGAGATCTCATGTCTGAGGGCAAAGTGAGGTGTGAATAGAATGCAGAGAATTCGTAGTTTGGAAGATAGCAGGAGGTGTGGGATTGCCAAAACTGTTGTCCAGAGGGCTGAGGAAGGGTTGTTGAGGTGGTTCGGACATGTAGAGAGAATGGAGCAAAACAGAATGACTTCAAGAGTGTATCAGTCTGTAGTGGAAGGAAGGCGGGGTAGGGGTCGGCCTAGGAAAGGTTGTAGGGAGGGGGGAAAAGGAGGTTTTGTGTGCGAGGGGCTTGGACTTCCAGCGGGCATGCGTGAATGTGTTTGATAGGAGTGAATGGAGACAAATGGTTTTTAATACTTGACGTGCTGTTGGAGTGTGAGCAAAGTAACATTTATGAAGGGATTCAGGGAAACCGGCAGGCCGGACTTGAGTCCTGGAGATGGGAAGTACAGTGCTTGCACTCTAAAGGAGGTGTGTTAATGTTGCAGTTTAAAAACTGAAGTGTAAAGCACCCTTCTGGCAAGACAGTGATTGAGTGAATGATGGTGAAAGTTTTTCTTTTTCGGGCCACCCTGCCTTGGTGGGAATCGGCCAGTGTTTTAATAAAAAAAATATAATGGGCATAGTGAAAGCTGTACTTGGTACATGACAAACACACACATTTTGAAATATGAGCAGAAACATCCTAAACAAATCTTACGCCTTTTACTGCGTTACGTAAATAAATGTCCTGCATCCTAGGGGTTAACAACCTGCCTATTCTAGGGGCATTTAAAATATTAAACCACATAAACCAACCTAGGACCAAGTTTGTTACTTCACATAATTTATTAAGTGTTAATTGAGTGGTCACTACTTATAATTAATACAAGGAAGGCCATAAACATTAACGTAAAAAAATAACAATATTAACAGTAAATTTACATACATAACATAAAACCTACCCACTACATACAAAAAAAAAACACCAGTGCACCTTTACCGAGTACTCACATTAGTTCACTAGCACACTGCTACTAGTGATTATAAAACAAACATCTGCAAATAGTGATGTTCCATGTCCCTCATCATTTCTGCCGGCCTCTTTGCCTGCAATCAAAACACTAAGAGAGCACTCTCCCAAAACATAAACAGGCCTCTCCTCATACAGATATATCAGGAGGTTAATTACACAATATTAAAGCAACCTGGAGGTTACCTGGCATAACTTGTGGCATAAACTGTGGCATAAACTTACCCAGAATCACCATCCCTACTCACACAAACACCAAAACATGACGTCTTTAGCTGCCGCTGTTCTCATACTCTCCCGAAAACACACCACACTTGCTCCTGTCCTGTCCTGACTACACTTCAGGTCTATTGCACGAGCCGAATAGATAAAACTTACCATTTTGTTTTAAATAGCAACCCTCGTCTTGCCGAATACGGCAAGGGAAAATCTGTGAATGCAATAATTTCGCAAAAATCATTCTAAACCTAACGAAAATATATATTTCATTGTAAAAAAAATGCCAAGGGTGGGGTTAGAACCCACCATTGTGTTTGGTTATTATTAAATTATTTTAAACTTCACTAAAATATATTTAGTTGAATTAGGCTAAATTAAATTGCGTTAATAATGTGTTAATAATAATATTTGTTAATAATATTTATTAACACATCGGCCGATTCCCACCAAGGCAGGGTGGCCTGAAAAACTTTCATAACCATTCACTCCGTCACTGTCTTGCCGCAGGTGTGCTTTACACTACAGTTATAAAACTGCAACATTAACAACCTTCCTTCAGAGTGTAGACACTGTACTTCCCATTTCCAAGACTCAAGTCCGGCCTGCCGGTTTCCCTGAACCCCTTCATAAATGTTACTTTGCTCACACTCCAACAGCACGTCAAGTATTAAAAAACATTTGTCTGCATTCACTATCAAATACGCTCACGCATGCTTGCTGGAAGTCCAAGCTCCTCACACACAAAACCTCCTTTACCCCTTCCCTCCAAAATTTTCTAGGCCGACCCCTACCCCTCTTACCCTCCACTACAGATTTATTCACTCTCGAAGTCATTCTGTATCGTTCTATTCTCTCTACATGCCCGAACCACCTCAATAACCCTTCCTCAGCTCTCTGGACAACAGTTTTGGCGATAATGCACCTCCTCTTAACTTCCTAACTACGAATTGTGTGCATTATATTCACACCACACATTGCCCTCAGACATGACATCTTCACTGCCTCCAGCCTTCTCCTCGCTGCAACATTCATCACCCATGCTTCACACCCATATAAGAGCGTTGGTAAAACTATACACTCATACATTCCCCTCCTTGCTTCCAAGGACAAAGTTATTTGTCTCCCCAGACTCCTAAGTGCACCGCTCACCCTTTTCCCCCTCATTCTCTTCAGAATCCACACCAATTGTCTCCCCAGACTCCTAAGTGCACCGCTCACCCTTTTCCCCCTCATCAATTCTTTCACCTCCTCCAAACTCTCTCCCTCCAATCTGATATCCAATCTTTTGTCACCAATCTTTTTATCCTCATCACCTTACTCTTTCCTATATTCACTTTTAATTTTCTTCTTTTACATACCCTACCAAATTCATCAACTAACCTCTGCAAGTTCTCTTCAGAATCTCCCAAAAGCACAGTGTCATCAGCAAATAGAAACTGTGACAACTCCCACTTTGTGTTTGATATTTTATCTTTTAACTCCACACCTCTTGCCAAGACCCTACCCTTCACTTCCCTTACAACCCCATCTATAAATATATTGAACAACCACGGTGACATCACACATTCTTGTCTAAGGCTTAGTTTCTAGGAAATAATCCCCCTCTATCCTACATACTCTAACCTGAGCTTCACTATCCTCGTGAAAACTCTTCACTACTTTCAGTAACCTACCTCCCATACCTTACACCTGCAACATCTGCAACATTGCCCCCCTATCCACCCTGTCATACACCTTTTCCAAATCCATAAATGCCTCAAAAACCAATTTAGCTTTATCTAAATACTGTTCACCTATATATTTCACTGTAAACACCTGCTCCACACACCCCCTACCTTTCCTAAAGCCTCCTTGTTCATCTGCTATCCTATTCTCCGTCTTACTTTTAATTCTTACAATAATAACTCTACCATACACTTTACCAGACTTATCCCCCTGTAATTTTTGCACTCTCTTTTGTCCCCTTTGTCTTTATACACAGGAACTATGCATGCTCTCTGCTAATCCCTAGGTACTTTACCCTCTTTCATATATATATACATATATATATATATATATATATATATATATATATATATATATATATATATATATATATATATATATATATATATATATATATATGAATGATAGTCGTTCATTTCATGTCAGAAACCAACAAAGAAGGAAACAGATTGATTGTCATTTTGTCATTTAACAGAGTTATGAAATAGCTGCCAAAATTTATTTTGCTTGGACAGCTCAATGTGTATAAAGGAACAACATAAAAAATGGAAATGTTTATATTTATTTTTTTTCGCCGATGCTTGTTGCAAATTGAATAGTTGTAATTAAACAAAGAAATAGATTTGATGAATAACTGTAAAAATGCTAAAACGTAAATTTCACACTACCACAAAAGTAATCTTATGAAAGGGAATTAATGTGTAGCATGCAGGTTTAGTGCAACAAGCAAATGTCAGAGCCATATGGCATGCAGCCATATGGCATGCAGCCATATGGCATGCAGCCATATGGCATGCAGCCATATGGCTTATCATGGATAATGGATGTTGCAACATCGTCTTTCAGTACTATAAATGTTCACTAATTGAATTTATGTATACATGAGAAATTCCTGGGGTTGCGTTTTTATATATTATAAAGATGAACTCAGGAGTAAACGCGGAAATGCATAGGTAATAAAATATTAAACTAGAGAGGCAGGCAACAGTAAGGAAGGAGCCAGTGAAAAGGTCAAGGAAAGTTGGTGGGTCAAACGTTGGTTATCTTGCCATTATAAATACCAAGAACTTGACTCATGGCCTCGAGTGGTTTAAGTTGTTACGGACTCTGTACCATGCCTGACTGAGGTAACACAAGAAGTTAAGACGTCCAGTTTGCTGTGAGATTCTGTAGTGAAGAGTAGCGTTATTGATAAGAAGCTAAAGTGAAAGTGTTAGGTGACCTGGCATGCACTTATTTTAGAAACCAGGCAAATAATGTTACTGGCACAGTGAGGGGATAAAACTTTCTTGAGAAATAAGCTAGCAGGAAGTAAAGGTATCCCAGAAACTCGAATGACAGATTTTTTTGTGTGTATGGAGTAAACCAGAGAAGTACAGTACCGTTGTTACTGATCAAACTTGCCCCAGTTGCTGCCTTTAACATACGTTAGGATATTAACAATTCTCTGGTGCTTTCACGAGTTCGTAGTTTGTGGTTATACTTAAGCTACGAAGTTTAAAGTAACTCTATAGTCTGAGAACGTATTATTGAGGCAAACAAAATCGTTATTGTAGAGTGGAGAACTCGCGCTTGCTGGCCACCGGTTCGATCCTCGGTAGTCCCTCATACAAAGGTTACTTGATTTTTAATACACATGTATATATACAAGTGGCCACAGGGATAGCGCCGATGGATGCAAGTGGTCACTCATTTAAGTAATAAACAGAATTTAATAATGGATGAATACTTGTACACAATATTGCAAACGAAGCAACACCCAGAGATGAGCTGCCAATCTGTATGCCGTTTTAGGTACCTATGTTTTAGTTATGGACCTGATATTAAGTGTGCGCTGATATACGGTATACACCGATATATACTCTCCGTGAATAAACTCTTGAGTGGTGGTAAACATTATTGATCCTCGAGCATGTGATGGGATTTAAACCTAAACAGAAAGTTTACCAGACAGAAAAAGGGGTAACAGAAGATGTAGGAACTATCCTGTTACAAAATCAGGGAAAAACAGTACACCTAACAATTGTTCAGTAGCAAATGTGACCCAGCATATACATTGTGTGCGCGAATAACACCACTCCAAATGAAAGCCCGATATGCTCCACACACATTGTTAGGTGTACTGTTTTCCTCTGTTTTTTTTAACAGGCTAGCTGCTACACCTTAGGCCATCCCTAGAAGAACTGGAAGTGCTGAAGCAGGATATAAAGATGAGGACCGAAATCGTAATGACACGATTGCAAACAAACCATACCACGGGCGGGATTTGAACCCGCTAGCTGGAGATTCGTCTGCAAAAACTTGCATTTGTGGTCACAGTGGTGCCTATGCTAACCTTCCTATGGTGTAGAAATATACCTAGTTGGACGAATCTTATTGTGGCTAGCTGGTCCAGTGGCTAACGCGACGGTCTGGAGTTTTGAGACTCTCTGACCGCGGGTTCAAATCCCGCCCGTGGTATGGTTTGTTTGCAATCGTGTCATTACGATTTCTTGAGCCCAGTAGCCATCTGTCGGACCTTTCCAGTCGGTCCAGATTCCTTTGTAGTCCTACCTGATTTAAGTCTGCTTGAATTCTCTGAATTAGCTTCAGTGTCTACAAACAAGGACACCTCTGAATCCACCCCTTCCGTTATGTCATTCACAAATACGAGAAAGATCATCGGCCCTAAGACTGTCCCTTGTGGAGCCCAGCTTTTCACATTCGGATACCGATACCTCGTCATGTACCTTCACCCGTTGTTTCCTTCCTGATAGGTATTCCGTGTGTGTGTGTGTGTGTGTACTCACCTATTTGTACTCACCTATTTGTGGTTGCAGGGGTCGAGTCCTAGCTCCTGGCCCCGCCTCTTCACCGGTTGCTACTAGGCCCTCTCTCTCCCCGCTCCATGAGCTTTATCAAACCTCGTCTTAAAACTGTGTATGGTTCCTGTGTGTGTGTGTGTGTGTGTGTGTGTGTGTGTGTGTGTGTGTGTGTGTGTGTGTGTGTGTACTCATCTAGTTGTACTCACCTAGTTGAGGTTGCGGGGGTCGAGTCCGAGCTCCTGGCCCCGCCTCTTCACTGATCGCTACTAGGTCACTCTCCCTGAGCCGTGAGCTTTATCATACCTCTGCTTAAAGCTATGTATGGATCCTGCCTCCACTACATCACTTACCAAACTATTCCACTTACTGACTACTCTGTGGCTGAAGAAATACTTCCTAACATCCCTGTGATTCATCTGTGTCTTCAGCTTCCAACTGTGTCCCCTTGTTACTGTGTCCAATCTCTGGAACATCCTGTCTTTGTCCACCTTGTCAATTCCTCTCAGTATTTTGTATGTCGTTATCATGTCCCCCCTATCTCTCCTGTCCTCCAGTGCCGTCAGGTTGATTTCCCTTAACCTCTCCTCGTAGGACATACCTCTTAGCTCTGGGACTAGTCTTGTTGCAAACCTTTGCACTTTCTCTAGTTTCTTTACGTGCTTGGCTAGGTGTGGGTTCCAAACTGGTGCCGCATACTCCAATATGGGCCTAACGTACACGGTGTACAGGGTCCTGAATGATTCCTTATTAAGATGTCGGAATGCTGTTTTGAGGTTTGCTAGGCGCCCATATGCTGCAGCAGTTATTTGGTTGATGTGCGCTTCAGGAGATGTGCCTGGTGTTATACTCACCCCAATATCTTTTTCCTTGAGTGAGGTTTGTAGTCTCTGGCCCCCTAGACTGTACTCCGTCTGCGGTCTTCTTTGCCCTTCCCCAATCTTCATGACTTTGCACTTGGTGGGATTGAACTCCAGGAGCCAATTGCTGGACCAGGTCTGCAGCCTGTCCAGATCCCTTTGTAGTTCTGCCTGGTCTTCGATCGAGTGAATTCTTCTCATCAACTTCACGTCATCTGCAAACAGGGACACCTCAGAGTCTATTCCTTCCGTCATGTCGTTCACAAATACCAGAAACAGCACTGGTCCTAGGACTGACCCCTGTGGGACCCCGCTGGTCACAGGTGCCCACTCTGACACCTCGCCACGTACCATGACTCGCTGCTGTCTTCCTGTCAAGTATTCCCTGATCCATTGTAGTGCCTTCCCTGTTATCCCTGCTTGGTCCTCCAGTTTTTGAACCAATCTCTTGTGTGGAACTGTGTCAAACGCCTTCTTGCAGTCCAAGAAAATGCAATCCACCCACCCCTCTCTCTCTCTTGTCTTACTGCTGTCACCATGTCATAGAACTCCAGTAGGTTTGTGACAAAGGATTTCCCGTCCCTGAAACCATGTTGGCTGCTGTTGATGAGATCGTTCCTTTCTAGGTGTTCCACCACTCTTCTCCTGATAATCTTCTCCATGATTTTGCATACTATACATGTCAGTGACACTGGTCTGTAGTTTAATGCTTCATGTCTGTCTCCTTTTTTAAAGATTGGGACTACATTTGCTGTCTTCCATGCCTCAGGCAATCTCCCTGTTTCGATAGATGTATTGAATATTGTTGTTAGGGGTACACATAGTGCCCCTGCTCCCTCTCTCAATACCCATGGGGAGATGTTATCTGGCCCCATTGCTTTTGAGGTATCTAGCTCACTCAGAAGCCTCTTCACTTCTTCCTCGGTTGTGTGCACTGTGTCCAGCGCATGGTGGTGTGCCCCACCTCTCCGTCTTTCTGGAGCCCCTTCTGTCTCCTCTGTGAACACTTCTTTGAATCTCTTGTTGAGCTCCTCACGGTCATTTCTTGTTGTCTCTCCTCCTTCCTTCCTTAGCCTGATTACCTGGTCCTTGACTGTTGTTTTCCTCCTGATGTGGCTGTACAACAGTTTCGGGTCAGATTTGGCTTTCGCTGCTATGTCATTTTCATATTGTCTTTGGGCCTCCCTTCTTATCTGTGCATATTCGTTTCTGGCTCTACGACTGCTCTCCTTATTCTCCTGAGTCCTTTCCCTTCTATATTTCTTCCATTCCCTAGCACACTTGGTTTTTGCCTCCCTGCACCTTTGGGTAAACCATGGGCTCATCCTAGCTTTTTCATTATTCCTGTTACCCTTGGGTACAAACCTCTCCTCAGCCTCCTTGCATTTTGTTGCTACATATTCCATCATCTCATTAACTGGCTTCCCTGCCAGTTCTCTGTCCCACTGAACCCCGTTCAGGAAGTTCCTCATTCCTATGTAGTCCCCTTTCTTGTAGTTTGGCTTCATTCGTCCTGGCCTTCCTGCTTCTCCCTCCACTTGTAGCTCTACTGTGTATTCGAAGCTTAAAACCACATGGTCACTGGCCCCAAGGGGTCTTTCATATGTGATGTCCTCGATATCTGCACTACTCAAGGTGAACACTAAGTCCAGCCTTGCTGGTTCATCCTCTCCTCTCTCTCTTGTAGTGTCCCTTACGTGTTGGCACATGAAGTTTTTCAGTGTGTGTGTGTGTGTGTGTGTGTGTGTGTGTGTGTGTGTGTGTGTGTGTGTGTGTGTGTGTGTGTGTGTGTGTGTGTGTATGTGTGTATGTGTGTGTGTGTGTGTGTGTGTGTGTATGTGTATGTGTGTGTGTGTGTGTGTGTGTGTATGTGTGTGTGTGTGTGTGTGTGTGTGTGTGTGTGTGTGTGTGTATGTGTGTGTGTATGTATGTGTGTGTGTGTGTATGTGCGTGTGTGTGTGTGTGCGTGTGTGTGGTGTGCGTATGTTTGTGTGTGTATGTGTGTGTGTATGTGTATGTGTGCGTATGTGTGTGTGTGTATGTGTGTGTATGATGTGTGTGAATGTGTGTGTGTGTGTGTGTGTGTGTGTGTGTGTGTGTGTGTGTGCCCCCACTTCTAAGTATTCATACTGCTAATAAATACCGGTAGATACCAGTAATTCTAAGCTTACCAATACTTGTAACACTTATCGATTCTACTTCTAAAATTCAGAAAGTAGCTAGGTTGTAAAATTTAGCTTGTGTCAGCTTAAGTGTCTGACGTTATCCCTCACTACCGCTTTACTCCTTGCACTCTCCTCTATGCTATTTCTACTCTAATTCTGGTAATGGCTTGCAGGAGTGAGTGACCAGTATCTAACAGTGATGCAGGACCAGACTCAACCTTGCAAAATGCAACCTCAACAGGTGAAATACTTGCGCTGACAGCGGTGTGATGACAAGTTGCCAGAAACTGATGACGTAGCCGTCGTACATAGGCCTTCTATCACTATTTTTTAACTCCTTCACCCGTGATGTTTATAATCATATATGCTCATGCATCCCGCGTTCCTCAAGTGATTTCACTTTTCACTTATTACAGAATACACTTCACATTCGGTGTTACACTTTATATGTATAATGGCATACAACTGTTGTGACGTCACTGCTTCAGTAGGCCTACTGCCACCTTCCCTTGTTGTATATTTTATTTTTTCTTTCTCCTTTTGCTTATTAACTTTTTCACTCCCACATTACGGTGCCCCCACATTTCTCTCACATTACGATGTGTGTGTGTGTGTGTGTGTGTGTATGTGTGTGTGTATGTGTGTGTGTTGTGTGTACGTGCACGATCTCTCTCAATTTGTTGCTCTTTACAGAAAACTGTGTGTTGAAAGGTATCAGTATTAACGCATTGATAAATATCATCAACTTCACCGAAGGTTGTGAGCCAACGCAGCTTATACAGCACTGGATAGTAGTATATTTTAAAAGAAAGGTTCCTGTTTCGAATACTCCAACACAAACTACCGTGAAAACTTTCCTGAAGATAAAACCTCTCTTGAAACTCTCGTATTCACCTCGAGAGACTTGTCACCAGTAATACCTAACACAGAACACGAGTTGCTTCTATAATTAAGGAAGTATGTACTCCGCCTGCTAGATCTCCATGAAATAGAACAACTACTGATATAGATATCAGTCAAATGGAGAGGACTGAGCATTGGTGTTTATTGATACGAGAAATAATCGACGAGTCACGTACAACACGAACGAGATTTAACAGAAACCTGACCTATGGAAAATATGCAGTGTGTTAGTATTTTATTCACCGGTATTTTTATGTGAATCAAATATTGAAAAAAGAAAATATTTATTTTATTACTTTCGAGTATATTTATTACTTACTCTTTAGTAAAAGAGGTTGCAACATCACTGAACGATATTATCATGTTAATATACAGATGTTTGCAGGTGACATTAAAACCTAAATTGTCCTGTTCACCTGTGACGTATATCAGTAAAACTAAAAATTACAATAAAACATTAATAAACATATATATATATATCTCTCTCACACCCTGTATTGCCTACGCTTCTTGGAAGATGGCGTAATAGGAACAAGTATAGGTCAGGTAGTGAGATAAAGCAATGACGCAATTTACACGAACCACTCAGTTCATTGTTTCTCAGTTCTTCTCTCCCTATCTTCTCCCTCTCTCTCTCTCGCCCTCCTACTTAACCTTCCTCTCTTCTTCCTTCTCTTCTAATATTTCTATGTTTATATAATAAAGAAAACCTTGTATTTAGAATGTTAAGATATCTAATGGAGGAAAAAGCTTGATTATATTTTATTACTTACTGATTAGTATAATTATATTTAAATACATCATTAAAAAATGATTAATAAGCAAGTGAGTGCCTTCCTGATTTATTTTTTTAAATATTTGACAAACGACTGCCAAGTGCTATGAAACTTGAATGAAACGATCCATGAGCTGGAGCTCATCGACTTTTTGGGAAAAGAGTGGCATCCGAGTTAAGGTTCCAAGAGCTGGAGCAGCCGTTCTTCTTACGTTCCATCACTGGCTGAGACTTCATTAGGTCATCTCTGCTCGACACTTCCAGAGATAACCTTACCTGGTCTTCGTCGAGTGAGCCGCCCGATTATTTTAATCAAGAGGGAAGCGCTATACCCGTATGATTATACAGCGCTTGTGGGGGGGATGGAAGGTATTCAGGCTTAATTCAGGGAACTGTAGCACAGATCCAGTTCCCTAGATCAAGAGCCCCTCACCAGCATTAAGGAACCTTCCTTGAGGGAGCCGCCAGGTACTTACGCTCACTGAGCACCACCAGGAGAAAACCCAGCAGGTAAACCCTGCAGATGGTGTCACAGTTGGAAGTGCCAGAAAAGGAAATCGTAAGGACCGACCTTCGCCAGTTCTTCCACACATTGGAAGATGACAACAATATTCCATTGCAACTACTTCCAGTCAACACACGTGAGTATTTTTCCACTACACTCATGGTAGCAGGACGGTCTCTTCTGGTACAAAATCATCCAGTACACGCACGTGAGAGGACAGATTCTTCTGCTTCAAAATTCTCAGGTACATTTGCAAGTCTTCTGATACGGCAGCTTCTAACACACACACGTGAAAGTCTTTTCAAACAACAGCCTCCAGTACCCATATATGGGAGTCTCCAGTTACTACATTCCACCTCTAACAACCTGGTTGATCGAGAGAATTTTCCACTCAGGATGGCCTGTATACCGGTCATAATAATAGTCACTAAAATTATTTAACAACAAGGAAAACATTTACAATCAGAAAGAGATTGTGTACATCCAGAAGAGATGAATAAAAAACGAAAGTAATACAAAAATAATTTTCTTTAATATTTACAAATTAAATATATTTTAGTAATTACTTGTCAGGAACCTTAAGCTAAACTGTGACTTCTTTCATTATATTTAAATTATATTGATGTGTATATAATTACAAATATTGATTTACATCTGTAAGTTTAACATGGAGATCATTTAATAACAATGGGATCGACACCATTCCCAATCCTTCTAGGGCAGGGTAGGTGCCTGAGCCAGAGCTTGCAGCTTACAAGACTGCCATTCCCATTCCCATTAGCCTCCTTGGGGTGGGGATGGCATACCAGAGAGGCCTAGCCTCTCCCTACGAGCCCCGTGAGGGCGGGAAATATGGCTAGGCCCGGGGACAGTTGGTCCCGACGATGAGGAGATACTTGCACCTCCTCCTATGGAAGACATTAGTCTGAGATACTCCCGAGAAAGGGAGCCAAGGCCGGGCCACTACTTGGAAAAGGCCCGGGCCGGGAGAGTACCGGCGAATCAACAAGAAGAAGAATAACAATGTCAGGATATGAATTCTGTCACCACGGTGACTACACCAATAATTCATACCATAAGATCAATCACAATGTTCGCTACAAGAATATTCACACTAAACCACATCGTGAGTAACGAGTTCCAGAGTACACGAGAAACACTTAATCTGTTTCATCTACAGGCCAGTGTTACGACATAGGAAATACGTCATCCAAGACAGGAACAGATGTGCAGCAAAGAGCAACAAGCAGTTGAGATTGAGCGTCTAGAAGACAGCATGCAAAACAGCTAGACAGAAGCCAGTCAATTAGACAGTGGTTGACAACTTAGCGGAAGAGAACTAATGATGCATGCATCTTGCAGTGAACGACCAGAGTCACTGGTCTTGCACGAGACAAAGATTGCATCTAGTCACATAGTCAAGTCATGGATCATGGATTCACATAACCTTTTACATCATCACATTCATGCCACAATTAAATGGTAACACATATTAACATTAATTTGATATCTTCGTTCTTTACACAGAAAAATGTTTTTTTTAATGACTAATATATTAACATTATTAATATTAATACAACGTTAATAATAATAATACTTACGATTAACTGGGCGTTTGTTTTGGTTAATATTACAATTTCTCTGTGTCACCTGAATACTCACATGTCTGTGTGATATATACTACAACAGCCTCCAGTACGCACAAGTACTGGAGGCTTATGATACTATACCCTCCAGTTCACACTTATACATCACTCTCAAATACTTTGGAACACAAGTGAGTCTCTTTTACTGCACTGTCCAGTACACATTTGGAAGTTGTGTAAGAATGGTATATAATACCGACAAGATGAAATTAAGACATATGTGCAACATCTGGGTATCTTTATTGTAGACGTTTCGCCAACCAGTGCTTCAGAATCTCCACGACTGCGGTGTTCTTCGCACCTACTCCTAGATTGAGGGACTGATTACCTCATCTTCTGTATATAGTCCTACTGTCTTCAAGTTATGTCCTGGAATTTGTATTGATAAAGCCACTGGTTGGCGAAACGTCTACAATAAAGATACCCAGATGTTGCACATATGTCTTAATTTCTTCACATTTGGAAGTCTTCTGATACAAACCTTCCAGTACACACACGTGGGAATCTTATGATGCAACACTCTAGTACACACACAGAAGTCTTCTGATACAACGTAGTCTTATATAGGTGTTAGTCTTTTGGTACTATACCCAGAACACAAATAGAAGTGTATGACATACGTGGGACATTGTTCTTTTCTTGAGTTGCAGCACCAGGATGTACTCACACGGGGCCAGGAGCTACGACTCGACCCATGCAACCACAAACAGGCGAGTACACACAAACACATGCACACACACACACACACACACACACACACACACACACACACACACACACACACACACACACACACACACAACACACAGTGGAGACAGGAAGGACTCTGGGAAGACAGGACAGAGGGGGACACCAGCAAGGAATACACCAACAAGTACTGGATGACATACACACAACTGAGGAGGAGGTGAAGAAGCTGCTAAGTGACCTTGATACCTCAAAGGCAATGGGACCGGACATCTCCCCGTGGGTCTTTAGAGAGGGAGCAGAAATGCTGTGTGTCCCATTAACTACGATCTTCAACACATCCCTTGAAACTGGGCAACTACATGAGGAATGGAAGACAGCAAATGTAGTTCCCATTTTTAAAAAAAAGAGACAGAAAAGAGGCACTAAACTACAGACCAGTGTAACTGACGTGTATAGTATGCAGAATCATGGAAACCAGCATGGTTTCATGGAAGGCAAATCCTGTGTCACAAACCTTCTGGAGGTTTATGATACAGTAACAGAAGTAAGAGACGAGAGAGAGGGGTGGGTTGATTGCATCTTCTTGGACTGCAAGAAGGCCTTCGACACAGTTCCTCACAAGAGATTAGTGCAGAAGCTAGAGGATCAGGCGCGTATAACGGGAAGGGCACTTCTATGGATCAGAGAATACCTGACAGGGAGACAACGAGTTATGGTACGTAATGAGGTATCACAGTGGGCACCTGTGACGAGCGGGGTCCCACAGGGATCGGTCCTAGGACCATTGCTATTTTTGGTATATGTGAATGACATGATGGAAGGGTTAGACTCAGAAGTGTCCCTGTTCGAAGATGATGTGAAGTTAATGAAGAGAATTAAATCAGATGAGGATCAGGCAGGCCTTCAAAGAGACCTGGATAGGCTGGACACGTGGTCTAGCAACTGGCTTCTCGAATTCAACCCTGCCAAATGCAAAGTCATGAAGATCGGAGAAGGGAAAAGAAGACCGCAAACAGAGTATAGAGTAGGTGGCCAACGACTGCAAACCTCGCTCAAGGAGAAAGATCTTGGCGTGAGTATAACACCGAACACGTCTCCGGAAGCACGCATCAACCAGGTAACTGCTGCAGCATATGGGCGCCTGGCAAACCTGAGATTAGCATTTCGATACCTAAGTAAGGAATCTTTCAAGACACTGTACACCGTGTACTTCAGGCCCATACTGGAGTATGCAGCACCAGTTTGGAACCCGCACCGGATCAGGCACGTTAAGAAATTAGAGAAAGTGCAAAGGTTTGGGACAAGGTTAGTTCCAGAGCTAAGGGGAATAGCCTATGAAGAAATGTTGAGGGAAATTGGCCTGACGGCACTGGAGGACGGGAAGGATAGGGGAGACATGATAACGACATACAAAATACTGAGTGGAATAGGCAAGGTGGACAGAGACAAGATGTTCCAGAGAAGGGAAACAGAAACAAAGGGTCACTCTTGGAAGTTGAAGACTCAGATGAGTCACAGGGATGTTAGAAAGCACTTCTTCAGTCATAGAGTGAGGTCAGGAAGTGGAACAGTCTGGCGAGCGATGTAGTGGAGGCAGGAACCATTCATAGCTTTAAGACGATATATGATAAAGCTCATGGAGCAGGGAGAGAGAGGACCTAGTAGTGTTCAGTGAAGAGGCGAGGCCAGGAACTGAGTCTCGTCCCCTGCAACTACAATTAGGTGAGTACACACACAGAGGCAGCATTAAAATTATACACCAGTGTCACTGACATGTATAGCACGTAAAATCATGGAGAATATTATGAGGAGAAGAGTGGTGGTGCACTGGATGGGAAATCCTGTGTTACAAACCTACTAGAGTTCTATGATAAGGCAATAGAAGTAAGAATAGGGAAAATTGGCCACTTAGCAAGAACTCATTTAAAATTAAGTCCTTTCTAAAAAAATTTCTTATACGTTTAAAAATATATTTTTTTAATTTATGGTAATGTGAAAATTGACAATTTTGTACCAAAAGAACCTTAGAAAACTCACCTACCCTTATTATAATAAGCTCAATTTAATTTAGCCTATTCCAACTAAATATAATTTAGATAAGTTTACAATAATTTAATAGTAAACAATACAACGAATTTTTTTTCCGTTAAGCTGAGAATGATTTTTTGCGAAATTATTGCATACACAAAGTTTCGCTTACCTTGTTCTGCAAGAAGAGCGTTGCTAAAATCACAAGTTTTACCTATTCGGCACGACATGTATATATATATATATATATATATAAGATATATATATATATATATATATATATACATATATATATATATATATATATATATATATATATATATAACTGATCCTTCATTATCCCTAAATCTTTCAGATAACCCTGACCTAATCCCACTTATTTCCACTCACTGAAGCTCTCCTGCCAGTTCATCTTTGTTTCGCTGAGAGCTAGAACATCCATCTTCTTTTCATTCATAACAATGGTAATCATCTCTTTCTAATCATCTGCACTATATCCACATACATTCAAACATCCAAAGTTAAAGTTTTTCTTCTTATTTTTAACAGTTTATACAGAAGTAGCGGTTACAAATCTTTTGCCCACGGCATCTTAGTCTGCGTTTATGACACACATGGCTTACATAGGGAGGATTCTTATTCTACTTTTCCATGGACATGGTAGGAAATAAATAAGAACAAGAAATTATGAAGAAAAGAGAAGAAAACTCAGATGGGTGTGTATACATATACATGTATATGATTGTGTAGTGTTATCGAAATATAAGTCCCAGAAAAAGACACCCGCAATCCTATCACTGTGTAAAACAATTACAAATTTCCGTTTTAGGCTCATTTGGGAAGACTGCAGTTCCACCCCGGGTGCTTACTGTCTACCAACCTACTACCTTGAACGTGTGATGCTTTGTGGTGTAAATATTATACAGAGAATTCGTAGCTTGGAGATTAGGAAGATGTGCGAAGTTAGTAAAAGTATTATCCAGAGAAATGAAGAAGGGTTGTTGAGGTAGTTCGGACATTTAGAGAGGGTGGAACAAAATAGAATGACTAGGAGGGTGTATAAATTAGTAGTGGAGGGAAGGCGGGGTAAGAGTCACCTTTGCAAAGGTTTGAAGGAGTTCGTAAAGGAGGTATTGTGTGCGTGGCAGGCGTGTGAAGTGTGTTAGATAGGAGTGGTGGAGGCAAATGGTTTTTGAGATTTGATTGCCTGTTGGAGTGTGAGCAAGGCAATATTTTGTGAAGAGATTCAGTGAAACTTGTTACCCTGACTTGAGTCCTGGAGCCAGGAAGTACAATACCAGCATTCTGAAAGAAAGGTGGGGATATCTGCAGATTGGAGGAGCATCTGAACTGTAGTGTCGGCGCCCTTCTGGTTACACACTGACGGAGCGAGTGATGATGAAACTGTTTCTTTTCGGGTGACCCTACCTCGGTGGGAGGCCGCCAGTATCTTGATAATAATAATAATAATAATAATAATAATAATAATAATAATAATAATAATAATAAGAATAAGAAGAAGAAGAAGAAGAGTACCAATAATAATAAGAAGAATAGTCACATAAAATAAAATAATAACACTACATAACTAATTCACTATATAATCGAGAATGTTAATTTCAGTTCTGAAGTCAGAATTAACCAAACACGAAAGAAATTTTAATTACACAAAACATTGGAATTATATTATTTTTCTTATTTTGGGTAATGAAGACGAATTAGCAACAATTGAACTGTTTACATATATGTCGAAAAATTAGAAACTTTTGCAACATTTGGAAATCTTCGTCAACGTTTGGAAATCTTCGTCAACGTTTGGAAATCTTCGTCAACGTTTGGAAATCTTCGTCAACGTTTGGAAATCTTCGTCAACGTTTGGAAATCATCGTCAACGTATGGAAATCATCGTCAACGTTTCGAAATCATCGTCAACGTTTGGAAATCATCGTCAACGTTTGGAAATCATCGTCAACGTTTGGAAATCATCGTCAACGTTTGGAAATCATCGTCAACGTTTGGAAATCATCGTCAACGTTCGAAAATCTTCGCTAACGTTCGAAAATCTTCGTCAACGTTCGAGAAATCTTCGCCAACAAGTGGCTTCGTCAGTCAGGAACAGAGATCAGTGGTGGAAGATGAGAATGAGTTTGAGGTAATTAGTTCCTCAGCTTTGAGTCGACGTGTTTAGTCCACCATTCTTGAGAAAATTTCAGCATATGAGCGGGTAAGTGGATTATACACTGCGAGCAGGTGACATGAAGAAGTAGGAGGTGGAATCACCAATGGAAAATTCCAGTAGCGCAAGCAGGTCACGCCTGTAAGTTAGGCAAGCGTTGATGGATTCCCTTGAACTCACCTGACTGACTGACTGGATACTGGATTGTTGCGACACACCAAGCGCTGAGGAAGTTGATAGAAATTATTGCATTTGTAGTAGAGGTTGAAGTGTTTACATTGTGGGTCGAACACGGCTTCTACTAGATTCCAGTTCGGCTATTAGATGGCTTAAACGCATCCCCGTTGTTTCCTCGACACGACCTCAGCAAAGAAATGAATTAGGCTTTAGCTCTTTCCCATCAGGGCTCCAACGCGGCCCGTGTACTTTCACAACACGTCTCCAACATGTCTTAAACATAGCTCTAAGACGGCCCATCAGCTATACTTCATCTCTAGAGTGCATTCATCAAAGAGCAGTTTCAATGCACTGCAATACACTTTGAGTACACTTTAATTATGGTTATAGTGACTGGAGAAAGGCAAACAAACTGTAAAGAGTGACAGGTATCAGTGCTAAAACAGTCACTGAAAACCTAACAATACGATAATACATTTAAAAACCTACACTTGATATTTTTCTGAGGTAGCAAAATCTATTACGAAATTTAATTAAAATTTAAATAGATTTTCAAAACTATAGATACACGCACAAAAAAGTGATTTGAAATGCAAGGTACTTCAGCAATGTGAAATTTAAAAAAAAATGATAGAAAATAAAAAGGCACAATAGAGTGAATGGAACAATTCACAAATAACTCGCACATAGAAAGGAAAAACTTATGACAACGTTTCAGTCCAACTTGGATCATTAACTGGTTACACACTTGTTAATGATCCAAGTCAGATCGAAACGTCCTCATAAGCTCCATTCCATGTACGAGTTATTTGTGCAAAATAGATATAATCAAAACATGGACATCAATTTTATATTCACAAAGACACGCAGAACACTGAAAACAGTACCATATCCGGAAAATTCATTATAAATACTTAAGAAACAGTTGGGTAAATATTTTGATAAATCAAATTTAAACTTAGTATCAAAATGTTCATTGCTGGCACTTACAAATTCACTTACATTTGTTATACATTCTCGATAATTACCCAGTGGAAAGTGACTGTGGAAGAGTCTGGCTTCTCAGTAATACGGACGTCTGTTGGTCATAGCTTGAGATTATGAGTGGCGGTAATAGTAGTTGTAGTAGTAGTAGTAGCAGTACTGGTATTTGTATTAGCAGTAATAACAGTAGTAGTAATAGTAATGATGGTAGGAGTAGATTACTATATTGTGTTCCTTCGCTAACTTGTTCTTCCAAGGAGCTGGGAGATGAAGTGGAGAGTGAGGTGGGAACCTTTTATGATTCAAGGAGTTTAGTTTTCTCAGAAGACAGCCTTAGTATGTCTGACACTTGTTCTCGGTTGTTTTTACTGTATACCCCCATGTCCACTCTCTTAATAACAATCTTTTCTCCAGTTTCTCTCTCTCTCTCTCTCTCTCTCTCTCTCTCTCTCTCTCTCTCTCTCTCTCTCTCTCTCTCTCTCTCTCTCTCTCTCTCTCTCTCTCTCTCTCTCTCATTACACTTCCTCGCAGGACTGTCACTCCCCTCCCATCTTACTAATGAACGACTCTTCCTAATACTCTGGAAGAGTCAGTTGCTTTTAATGATATCGGTATTATCCATACACAATTTTTTTTACCGTCTCCTTTTCCCCCATCGCCTCACTGTTCGCTTCCATTATCATTCTTCTCCATCTCTCTCTCTTCCCCTTCCTGCCTCCTCGTCACATTACTATTATTCTTCTCTCCCTGCTGCCTACTCTGCACAGTTGCCTGTGTCGTGTGTGTGTGTTTGTGTGTGTGTGTGTGTGTGTGTGTGTGTGTGTGTGTGTGTGTGTGTGTGTGTGTGTGTGTGTGTGTGTACTCACCTAGTTGAGGTTGCAGGGGTCGATTCCAAGCTCCAGGCTCTGTGTGTGTGTGTGTGTGTGTGTATACTCACCTAATTGAGGTTGCAGGGGTCGATATTTAGCTCCTGGCCCCGCTTCTTCACTGACCGCTACTGGATCCTCCCTCTCTCTGCTCCATGAGCTTTATCATACCTCGTCTTGAAACTATGTATTGTTCCTGCCTCCATTACATCACTTGTCAGGCTGTTCCACTTCCTATCAACTCTGTGGCTGAAGAAATACTTTCTAACATCTCTCTGACTCATCTGAGCCTTCAACTTCCAATTGTGACCCCTTGTTTCTGTGTCCCATCTCTGGAACATCCTGTCTCTGTCCACCCAATCTATTCCACGCAGTATTTTGTATGTGTGCCTGTATGTGTGTGTGTGTGTGTGCGTGTGTGTGTATGTGTGTGTGTGCGTGTGTGTGTGTGTATGTGTGTGTGTGTGTGTGTGTGTGTGTGTACTCACCTATTTGTACTCACCTATTTGTGGTTGCAGGGACCCCATTATCAGAGGGGGATGGCATGACCCATCCACCCACCATTCCCCAACCCAAAAACAAATCCACTTGCCCACGACAAGCACGTTCACACACCCAGAGCCAACGCACACACTTAAAAAAAATCCAACTACCCATACATCTCTTATCCATGAACTCACTATAACTCTTTCAAACGAAGAGAGAAGCAAAAAGAAGTAAGAAGTCTACCAATAATCCACAAGCGCACCTGTGGCAGTGCTAAAACATGACTGAGGAGTGGCAATAAATCGTCGGTTTGAAGTGTTTATGGTGTAGATATACCCGGCAGGAGGGCGATTAACCACCCGCGTATAATTGTGAAGGAATTCGTCAGTGTGGCAGTACCACTATAGGCTCTGAAGCTGATGTGTCGTGTGCCTTCGTTCTCTCGATACAGGCATATGACCTTATCGAGAAGTGTAACTCATAAACATATATGCAAACATGTGTTCATGCATATTTACACGACACCATTAACCCCATTAAGAAAATTTATACTCCTTAATTATATTTTTTTTTATAGCAGACAGATCTTATGATCGAGTCGTCATCCATCGCAACGAAATATCCGCACCCAGACCAGGAAGTGCAGTGTTGTTCAAACTACAAAAATCTGAACATGAGTAATTGGATTCCTTTAATTAATTCTTTCATAAATATTACCGTGATTACAGTCTGTATGCCCAAAGTCACTTGTATCCACTAACTCCTATCCGGCTGATAAGCCGGCTGAGGAGAAAGCCCTATCCTACCAAATTTTTTTTGTTCCCATGCGTTTTTTTCACAGGTTCTCTACACCACCTGTCCACTACAGACTTATGTCACTGCTTAACCAAAATATCTTGATACCTAATTTCTTAATAACGAAACTACCTTAATTAACAACCCCTCTTTAGTACCTACACTTCATCTTCTAAATTCGTCAATCGTTTACTCTACACTGATATATATATCACACACTGATCTCAGACATGACATATCCTCTACCTTCAGCCTCCTCATTGTCGTCTTTTCTGTCTCTATTCCTCTATTAACATACGTCAGTTATCCACATTCTGAACTTTCTTAAAATATCCAGCGATTTCATCCGATTAGTTTCTCACCATATTTTTCTAAATAAATTGTTTATTTAATTTTCTTCAGCACATTTTTGTCCTGATGATCATATAGTTCCCCTTCTCTTGGTGGTTTATGTTGTGCCCTTCTCTTGGTGGTTTATGTTGTGCCCTTCTCTTGGTGGTTTATGTTGTAAAAATACTTTAAATGATATATATGGTATTTTGTTTTATTAATTTCCCCTCACTTTCATGTCATCATTACACAACTCAGTGCTCTTCCTTGCAGAACACACACACACACACACACACACACACACACACACACATACACACGCACGCAAGCACGCACACGCACACATACATGCATGTAGTGGAGGCAGGAACCATACATAGCTTTAAGACTAGGTCTTGAATGATAGCTCTAGGTCTTGAATGATAGCTCTAGGTCTTGAATGATAGCTCTAGGTCTTTCGTGTAGTAATCAACGCATCAGGAGTTTTCAGTACTGCAGAAATAAACAAGAAGTCCAGGCAGGTTATATATTATGTTCTAAACATATAGTATGTTCATCACATTATATATTATGTTCTCCACATTATCTATGTTCTTCATACTATATCTTCTCCATGTTAAATATCATGTTCCTCGCGCATGAATTATATTTTCCACTTTATATTGCATGTTCTTCATACTCTGTTCTTCACATATATCATGTTCTTTACATATTTCATGTTCTCTACATATATCATGTTCTTCACATATAACATGTTTTCTGTATATATATAAATATATATATATATATATATATATATATATATATATATATATATATATATATATATATATATATATATATATATATGTTTTTCACATATATCATGTTCCCTACATATATCATGTTCTTCACATATGTTCTTCACGTATCATGTTATCCACATATATCATGTTCACCACATATATCATGTTCTTCATACATATGTTTTCCACATATATCGTGTTCTCCACATATATCATGTTCTCCACATATATCATGTTCTCCTCATATATCATGTTCTCCACATATATCATGTTCTCAACATATATCATGTTCTCCACATATATCATGTCCTCCACATATATCATGTTCTCCACATATATCATGTTCTCAACATATATCATGTTCTCAACATATATCATGTTCTCCACATACATCATGTTCTCAACATATATCATGTTCTCAACATATATCATGTTCCCAATATATATCATGTTCTCAACACATATCATGTTCTCCACATATATCATGTTCTCCACATATATCATGTTCTCCACATATGTTCTCAACATATATCATGTTCACAACATATATCATGTTCTCAACATATATCATGTTCTCAACATATATCATGTTCTCCACATATATCATGTTCTCCACATATATCATGTTCTCCACAAATATGTTCTCCACATATATCATGTTTTCAACATATATCATGTTCTCAACATATGTCATGTTCTCAACATACATGCTCTCCACATATATCATGTTCTCCACATATATCATGTTCTCCACATATATGTTCTCCACATATATCATGTTCTCAACATATATCATGTTCTCAACATATATGTTCTTCACATATATCATGTTCTCCACATATATGTTCTCTACATATATCATGTTCTCAACATGTATCATGTTCTCAACATATATCATGTTCTCAACATATATCATGTTCTCCACATATATCATGTTCTCAACATATATCATGTTCTCAACATATATGTTATCCACATATATCATGTTCTCCACATATATCATGTTCTCCACATATATGTTCTCCACATATATCATGTTCTCCACATATATCATGTTCGCCACATTTATGTTCTCCACATATATCATGTTCTCCACATATATCATGTTCTCCACATATATCATGTTCTCAACATATATGTTCTGCACATATATCATGTTCTCCACATATATCATGTTCTCCACATATATGTTCTACACATATATCATGTTCTCAACATATATCATGTTCTCAACATATATCATGTTCTCCACATATATCATGTTCTCAACATATATCATGTTCTCCATATATATCATCTTCTCCACATATATCATGTTCCCAACGTATATCATGTTCTCCACATATATCACGTTCTCCACATATATCATGTTCTTTACATATTTCATGTTCTCTACATATATCATGTTCCTCACATAAAACATGTTTTCTGTATATATATATATATATATATATATATATATATATATATATATATATATATATATATATATATATATATATATATATATATATATATATATATATGTTTTTCTCATATATCATGTTCTCTACATATATCAGGTTCTTCACATATCATGTTCTTCACATATCATGTTATCCACATATATCATGTTCTCCACATATACCATATTCTTCACACATATGTTTTCCACATATGTCGTGTTCTCCACATATATCATGTTCTCCTCATATATCATGTTCTCCACATATATCATGTTCTCAACATATATCATATTCTCCACATATGTCATGTTCTCAACATGTATCATGTTCTCCACATATATCGCGTTCTCCACATATCATGTTCTCCACATGTATCATGTTCTCCACATATATCATGTTGTCAACATATATCATGATCTCCACATATATCATGTTCTCAACACATATCATGTTCTCAACATATATCATGTTCTCCACATATATCATGTTCTCCACATATATCATGTTCTCCACATATATCATGTTCTCAACATATATCATGTTCTCAACATATATCATGTTCTCAACATATATCATGTTCTCAACATATATCATGTTCTCCACATATATCATGTTCTCCACAAATATGTTCTCCACATATATCATGTTTTCAACATATATCATGTTCTCAACATATGTCATGTTCTCAACATACATGCTCTCCACATATATCATGTTCTCCACATATATGTTCTCCACGTATATCATGTTCTCAACATATATCATGTTCTCAACATATATGTTCTTCACATATATCATGTTCTCCACATATATGTTCTCTACATATATCATGTTCTCAACATGTATCATGTTCTCAACATATATCATGTTCTCAACATATATCATGTTCTCCACATATATCATGTTCTCAACATATATGTTCTCCACATATATCATGTTCTCCACATATATCATGTTCTCAACATATATCATGTTCTCAACATATATCATGTTCTCAACATATATCATGTTCTCAACAAATATCATGTTCTCAACATATATCATGTTCTCAACATATATGTTCTCCACATGTATCATGTTCTCCACATATATCATGTTCTCCACATATATGTTCTCCACATATATCATGTTCTCCACATATATCATGTTCGCCACATATATGTTCTCCACATATATCATGTTCTCCACATATATCATGTTCTCAACATATATGTTCTGCACATATATCATGTTCTCCACATATATCATGTTCTCCACATATACGTTCTACACATATATCATGTTCTCAACATATATCATGTTTTCAACATATATCATGTTCTCCACATATATCATGTTCTCAACATATATCATGTTCTCAACATATATCATGTTCTCCATATATATCATGTTCTCCACATATATCATGTTCCAAACATATATCATGTTCTCCACATATATCACGTTCTCCACATATATCATGTTCTTTACATATTTCATGTTCTCTACATATATCATGTTCCTCACATATAACATGTTTTCTTTATATATATATATATATATATATATATATATATATATATATATATGTGTTTCACATATATCATGTTCTCTACATATATCAGGTTCTTCACATATCATGTTCTTCACATATCATGTTATCCACATATATCATGTTCTCCACATATATCATATTCTTCACACATATGTTTTCCACATATATCGTGTTCTCCACATATATCATGTTCTCCTCATATATCATGTTCTCCACATATATCATGTTCTCAACATATATCATATTCTCCACATATGTCATGTTCTCAACATGAATCATGTTCTCCACATATATCGCGTTCTCCACATATCATGTTCTCCACATGTATCATGTTCTCCACATATATCATGTTGTCAACATATATCATGATCTCCACATATATCATGTTCTCAACATATATCATGTTCTCAACATATATCATGTTCTCAACATATATCATGTTCTCAACATATATCATGTTCTCCACATATATCATGTTCTCCACATATATCATGTTGTCAACATATATCATGTTCTCCACATATATCATGTTCTCAACATATATCATGTTCTCAACATATAACATGTTCTCAACATATATCATGTTCTCCACATATATCATGTTCTACACATATATGTTCTCCGCATATATCATGTTTTCAACATATATCATGTTCTCAACATACATCATGTTCTCAACATACATGTTCTCCCCATACATGTTCGCCACATACATCATGTTCTCAAAATATATCATGTTCTCAACATATATGTTCTTCACATATATCATGTTCTCCATATATATGTTCTACACATGTATCATGTTCTCAACATGTATCATGTTCTCAACATATATCATGTTCTCAACATATATCATGTTCTCCACATATATCATGTTCTCCACATATATCATGTTCTCAACATATATCATGTTCTCAGCATATATGTTCTCCACATATATCATGTTCTCCACATATATCATGTTCTCCACATATATGTTCTCCACATATATCATGTTCTCAACATATTTCATGTTCTCAACATATATCATGTTCTCAACATATATGTTCTCCACATATATCATGTTCTCCACATATATCATATTCTCCACATGTATGTTCTCCACATATATCATGTTTTCCACATATATCATGTTCTCCACATATATCATGTTCTCCACATATATGTTCTCCACATATATTATGTTCTCCACATATATCATGTTCTCCACATATATGTTCTTCACATATATCATGTTCTCAACATATATCATGTTCTCAACATGTATCATGTTCTCCACATATATCATGTTCTCCACATATATGTTCTCCACATATATTATGTTCTCCACATATATCATGTTCTCAGCATATATGTTCTCCACATATATCATGTTCTCCACATATATCATGTTCTCCACATATATGTTCTCCACATATATCATGTTCTCAACATATATCATGTTCTCAACATATATCATGTTCTCAACATATATGTTCTCCACATATATCATGTTCTCCACATATATCATATTCTCCACATGTATGTTCTCCACATATATCATGTTTTCCACATATATCATGTTCTCCACATATATCATGTTCTCAACATATATGTTCTCCACATATATTATGTTCTCCACATATATCATGTTCTCCACATATATGTTCTTCACATATATCATGTTCTCAACATATATCATGTTCTCAACATGTATCATGTTCTCCACATATATCACGTTCTCAACATATATCATGTTCTCAACATATATCATGTTCTCCACGTATATCATGTTCTCAACATATATCATGTTCTCCACATATATCATGTTCTCAACATATATCATGTTCTCAACATACTTCACTTTCTCAACATATATCATGTTCTCAACATATATCATGTTCTCCACATATATCATGTTCTCAACATGTATCATGTTCTCAACATATATCATGTTCTCCATATGTATCATGTTCTCAACATATATCATGTTCTACACATATATCATGTTCTCAACATATATCATGTTCTCAACATAAATCATGTTCTCCACATATATCATGTTCTCGTCATATATCATGTTCTCCACATATATCATGTTCTCCACATATATCATGTTCTCCACATATATGTTCTCAACATATATCATGTTCTCCACATATATCACGTTCTCCACATATATCATGTTCTCAACATACATCATGTTCTCAACATATATCAAGTTCTCCACATATATCATGTTCTCCACATATATCATGTTCTCCACATATATCATGTTCTCCACATATATCATGTTCTCAACATACATCATGTTCTCAACATATATCATGTTCTCAACATATCATGTTCTTAACATATATCATGTTCTCCACATATATCATGTTCTCAACATATATTATGTTCTCAACATATATCATGTTCTCCTCATACATCACGTTCTCAACATATATCATGTTCTCAACATATATCATGTTCTCAACATATATCATGTTCTCAACATATATCATGTTCTCAACATATATCATGTTCTCAACATATATTATGTTCTCAACATATATCATGTTCTCCACATACATCACGTTCTCAACATATATCATGTTCTCAACATATATCATGTTCTCAACATATATCATGTTCTCAACATATATCATGTTCTCCACATACATCACGTTCTCAACATATATCATGTTCTCAACATATATCATGTTCTCAACATATATCATGTTCTCAACATATATCATGTTCTCAACATATATCATGTTTTCAACATATTTTATGTTCTCCACATATATCATGTTCTCCACATATATCATGTCCTCCACATATATCATGTTCTCCACATATATCATGTTCTCAACATATATCATGTTCTCAACATGTATCATGTCCTTCACATACATCACGTTCTCAACATATATCATGTTCTCAACATATATCACGTTCTCAACATATATCATGTTCTCAACATATATCATGTTCTCAACATCTATCATGTTCTCTACATATATCATGTTCTCAACATATATCATGTTCTCAACATATATCATATTCTCAACATATATCATGTTCTCAACATATATCATGTTCTCAACATATATCATGTTCTCCACATACATCACGTTCTCAACATATATCATGTTCTCAACATTTATCATGTTCTCAACATATATCATGTTCTCAACATATATCATGTTCTCAACATATATCATGTTCTTCACATATATCATGTTCTCAACATATATCATGTTCTCCACATATATCATGTCCTCCACATATATCATGTTCTCCACATATATCATGTTCTCAACTTATATCATGTTCTCCACATATATCATGTTCTCCACATACATCATGTTCTCAATATATATCATGTTCTCAACATATATCATGTTCTCAACATATATCATGTTCTCAACATATATCATGTTCTCAACATATATCATGTTCTCAACATATATCATGTTCTCAACATATATCATGTTCTCAACATATATCATGTTGCCAACATATATCATGTTCTCAACATATATCATGTTCTCAACATATATCATGTTCTCAACATATATCATGTTCTCAACATATCATGTTCTCATGTATCATGTTCTCAACATATATCATGTTCTCCACATATATCATTTCCTCCACATATATCATGTTCTCCACATATATCATGTTCTCAACATATATCATGTCCTCCACATATATTAAGCACATCATACTATATATTCTGCTCTCCACATAATAATAATTACTCCTCACATGTATCTCTCTTAACTTGAAGTCTTTTGTTCTGGTGAAACTTTCCACTTAATTAAGTTTTCTTAAGTTGCTCTTGCTGTTTAGAATATAAATTTGGCTTCTCTTTAGTTCTTTAGTGGAGATTACTCGTACGTCTCCATTACACTGGTTAAAATTGATGTGTCTAGCTTGAGAGACAGCAATAAAGGCAGTCACGTGACTACGACCACGCGGTAATAGCCAATGTATAAAGTTAGATTACATTGATCTCTCTCTCTCTGTCTGTCTCTCTCTCTCTCTCTCTCTCTCTCTCTCTCTCTCTCTCTCTCTCTCTCTCCCACACACACACTTGCTCATTCTCTCTACAGCATATATTGCCGGATTTCATGTTGTTTGTTTTGATTAGGAGAATTGAATACATCCGCATTCTTCTGTCACTCTTCCCTATATCCTTTTAACATAGGCGAACAATGGCTCGGTATATTTACCTGTCATATTCTACCACTCAGGATGAACTCTATAGATCTGTCAGGCTGAAAGTAAAGAGTTGGGAGAGACGGCTGTGAAGACTAGGATGGGCGAGAGTGAAGAGTGGGAGCAGAAGAGAGTGAAGGGAAAGAGGAGGAGATAGAAGACAAGAAAAAGAAAGGAATACGAGAGTGAAGAGTGTGGGAGACGAGAGTGATGAGTGGGGGAGACGAGAGTGAAGAGTGGAGTGAGACGGGAGTGAAGAGTGTGGGAGACGAGAGTGACGAGTGGGGGGAGACGAGAGTGAAGAGTGTGGGAGACTAGAGTGAAGAGTGTGGGAGACGAGAGTGACGAGTGGGGAGGATACACACGCTCACACACGTTACTATGAATAAAAGCTGCATTGTTTATTTACACTAGCATCACATAGGAAAAGCTCACACATGTTGGTATCACTGGCAACCTTGAGGCTATAACTCATTCTGCCTGATTTTCTAAGGTTATCCTGGGAAACTCGAATATAGTGTTGCTATGTATGTGACATGTAAATGTTGCAGTTACCTTGTATGCAGAGCCTGCACAGACTTATATCTACTAGATACCTAGTGTAGTATGCAATCAAAACGGTACCAGAAAAAATTGAGAAGTGACAGGGGCACCAACCTACGGCAGACAATATATTTCACTTTTTCTGCGACGTCTAAACATTCTGATGTTGGCTGCTCTGTATCTAACTTCTAGCTTAGTTGGAAACCAGACTACTGTCTGGTCATTGACCTGCCATTATATGGCAGGATAACCACATTCTTGATATGAAGAGTTATTCTATCCACTGTTCCTACAATACTCAATCTTTCTGGCACTAGACACTCGTGTGCCTGGGGCACTGAGCGTTGCCTGCCTCCCATCCTCATTCTCAGCAAGACGGTCCCTCTAAACGAATTTGATGAGATCTCTTACTTTTCTCTGCAACATTGGAAGCTCCTGATGTGTTGATTGCAAAACGAAGTCCAACACACTCAAATTCTTGCTTTATTCATGAACCAGGAAGACCATCCGTTCTCTGCACTTGATCATATTTCCAACAATATTACAAAGAAAAGTTTCGCCTCTAGTTTGACCTGATCTTCGCCTTTGGTCGCACTTCATTTACTCTTAACAGTATCCTGGTGGGAACTTGGTCTTTCAAGTTCTTGTCGTCTGGCTTCACTGGAAGCAGATCGTGCATTATACTGCCTCACCCGAGACTGATTCACCAGACTTTAGCCTCCAGGAAGGTACCATGGTGTTGGTGTAAGACTCTTGGTGCAATGAATTTGGGCTGCTTTTCTGTCTTTAGGATCAAACCTGATTACCAGCCATTCCCCAGGAAATGTAGCATCCATACAGGATTACCACTTCCCCATGAATATAAAATGTATTATTCCAAAACCCCGCTCTGCTGTTGTCTTTACCTGGTTCCTTATCGCCTCATGGGATTGAAGACTTGAGAGTGTTGGCTGTGTGTGTATGTGTATGCGTGTGTGTGTGTGTGTGTGTGTGTGTGTGTATGTGTGTGTGTGTGTGTGTGTGTGTGTGTGTGTGTGTGTGTGTGTGTGTGTGTGTGTGTGTGTGTTTCGCCTATATGTGGTGAAGTTGTTCCACTTCCTTGCTACAATAAGGCTGAAGAAATATTCCCTAACATCCACATGACTCATTTGCTTTCAACTTCCAGCTGTGTCCTCGTGTTCCTACCAAACAATCTGCCCCTAATCACCCTAACAGTTCATCTCGGTATTTTTTACGTTTTGAACATATCACACCCAGTCCTTTCCTGTACTGTCAACAACATGAGTTCCCTTAACTTCTCCTCATAGGACATACGCCTTAGCTCCAGAACTAGTATTGTTGCAAATCTATGTTTTTTTTCCAATTTTTGGACATGCTTGGCTAAGTGTGGATTTCATACTTGTGCTGCATACCCCAGTATTGGTCTGATGTATACTTAATACAATTTTGTAAATGACTCCTTATTTAGATTTCCTAAAGCCTGTCTTAGATTTGCAAGACTTGCACTTACTGCAGCAGTTATTTGGCTAATGTTCGCCTCAGACGATATGCTTGGCACAATACTCACCCAACGGCCCTTCAGTGAAGATTGCAGTCTATGCCCTCCGAGCCTGTATTCCGCCTGAGGTCTTCTTTTCCTTCCTCCAAACTTCGTAACTTTTTACCCGTTGGGGATAATTCCAGGAGCCTCTAGTAAGATCAGTCTTGTAACCTATTTAGATCCATTAGTAGTTTTTCTTGGATCTTATCTTTTTGTATTCTCCCCATCATTTTACATTATCTGCGAACAGGAATACCTCTGACTCTATCCTTTTCATAATGTCATTCAAGGTATATAAGAAATATTACCGGTTTTATTACTAATCTTTGCAGAACTCCACTCGTTGCATGGACTCATTTTAACACCTCTAGGGCAATAATTCGTTATTTACTTCCTATAAAGTATATTTTTATTCATTGTAGTCCCTTCCCTGTTTTTCCTGCCTGCTCCTCTAGTATTTTCTCCAAGTCCCATGGGTGGTACTGTGTCTTACAGCCCAGGAGAATTCAATCTACCCATCCCTTTCTCTCTTCCCTGCTTGCTTCTCTTACCTTGTGTTAGAACTCGGTAGGTCCGTGAGATAGGATTTACCTCCTCAAACGCTTGCTGGCTATCATGTGTTCACTCCTTTTTAAATGTTCCATCACTCTTCTCCTGATTATCTTCCTGACTTTGCACACTACATACCAGTGACACTGGTCTGTAGTTTAACGCTACACGTGTCTTAATTCATAAATTTTTTTAATATATTTGCTCTCTTTCATATATCCGGCAGTTGTCCTGTGTTGACTGAGTTGCTGAACATTGTTGCTAGTGGCACACACACTGCCTCTGCTCCCTCTCTCTGGACCCACGGAGAGAGATTATCTGGGTCCACTGTTTTCAGGTATCTAGCTCACACAGTAGCTTCGTCACCTCGCACAGTTGTAAGTATTATGTGCAGCGATCGACGGTGCACTCTACTGCTTCGGTTTGCATGTAGCTTCCCTGTTTCCTCTGAGAATGCCTCCACAAATTTCTGGCTGATCTCCTCATAGACTTCCATATCCTTCCTTGTAGGCTCTCATCTTTCTTTCCTTCTGCCTGATTACGTGTTGTCTTCCTCCCAGTGTGGCTATATATAAGCTTTGGGTCGGATTTGGCTTTCGATGCCATACCAGTTTCATATTTATGCGTGTGTGTGTGTGTGTGTGCGTGTGTGTACACTCACCTATTTGTACTCACCTATTTATGGTTGCAGGGGTCGAGTCCTAGCTCCTCGCCCCGCCTCTTCACGGGTTGTGTGTACTCACCTATTTGTACTCACCTATTTGTGGTTGTAGGGGTCGAGTCACAGCTCCTGGCCCCGCCTCTTCGCTGATTGCTACTAGGTCCTCTCTCTCCCTGCCCCATGAGCTCTATCATACCTCGCCTTAAAACTATGTATGGTTCCTGCCTCCACTACATCACTTTCTAGGCTTTTCCATGGTCTGACTACTCTATGACTGAAGAAATACTTCCTAACATCCCTTTGATTCATCTGAGTCTTCAACTTCCAATTGTGACCTCTTGTGTCTGTGTCCCATCTCTGGAACATCCCGTCTTTGTCCACCTCGTCTATTCCGCGCAGTATTTTATATGTCGTTATCATGTCTCCCCTGACCCTCCTGTCCTCCAGTGTCGTCAGGCCGATTTCCCTCAACCTTTCTTCATAGGACAATCCCCGTAGCTCTGGGACTAGTCTTGTTGCAAACCTTTGCACTTTCTCTAATTTCTTGACGTGCTTGACTAGGTGTGGATTCCAAACTGGTGCTGCATACTCCAGTATGGGCCTGACGTAGATGGTATACAGAGTCTTAAACGAATCCTTACTGAGGTATCGGAACGCTATCCGTAGGTTTGCCAGGCGCCCGTATGCTGCAGCAGTTATCTGATTGATGTGCGCCTCAGGAGATATGCTCGGTGTTATACTCACCCCCAGATCTTTTTCCTTGAGTGAGATTTGCAGTCTCTGGCCATCTAAACTATATTGTGTCTGCGGTCTTCTTTGCCCTTCCCCAATCTTCATGACTTTGCATTTGGCAGGGTTAAATTCAAGGAGCCAGTTGCTGGACCAGGCTTGTAGCCTGTCCAGGTCTCTTTGTAGTCCTGCCTGATCCTCGTCCGATTTGATTCTTCTCATTAACTTCACATCATCTGCAAACAAAGACACTTCTGAGTCTATCCCTTCCGTTATGTCGTTCACATATACCAAGAACAGCACAGGTCCTAGGACTGACCCCTGTGGAACCCCGCTTGTCACAGGCGCCCACTCTGACACCTCGTCGCGTACCATGACTCGTTGTTGCCTCCCTGTCAGGTATTCTCTGATCCATTGCAGTGCCTTTCCTGTTATGTGTGCCTGGTCCTCTAGCTTTTGCAGTAACCTCTTGTGAGGAACTGTGTCGAAGGCCTTCTTGCAGTCCAAAAATACGCAGTCGATCCACCCCTCTCTCTCTTGTCTTACTTCTGTCACCTTGTCATAAAACTCTAGTAGGTTTGTGACACAGGATTTTCCTTCCCTGAAACCGTGCTGGTTGTCAATTATACACTTGTTTCTTTCCAGGTGCCCCACCACTCTCCTCCTGATGATCTTCTCCATGACCTTGCATATTATACACGTTAGTGATACAGGTCTGTAGTTTAATACCTCATGTTTGTCTCCCTTTTTAAAAATTGGGACTATATTTGCCATCTTCCATACCTCAGGGAGTTGCCCAGTTTCAAATGATGTGTTGAAGATCTTTGTTAATGGCTCACACAGTATCTCTGCTCCCTCTTTAAGGACCCATGGAGAGATGTTGTATGGTCCCACCGCCTTTGAGGTGTCAAGTTCGCATAGCAGCTTCTTCACCTCCTCCTTGGTTATATGAACATCATCCAGCACTTGCTGGTGTGCCCCCCTGTTCTGATTTCTTGGAGTCCTACTGGTTTCCACTGTAAATACCTCTTTAAATCTTGTGTTGAGCTCCTGACATACCTCTCGGTCGTTTCTTGTGAATTCCCCATCACCCTTCCTCAGTCTGAATACCTGGTCCTTGACTGTTGTTTTCCTCCTGATGTGGCTGTACAACAGCTTCGGGTCAGTCTTTACTTTTGATGCTATGTCATTTTCATATTGTCTTTGAGCCTCCCTTCTTATCTGTGCATATTCGTTTCTGGCTCTTCGGCTGATTTCTTTATTTTCCTGAGTTCTCTGTCTTCTGTACCTTTTCCATTCTCTAGTACAGCTAGTTTTTGCCTCCCTACACCTTTGGGTGAACCAAGGACTCGTTCTGTTCTTCCCATTATTTCTGTTTCCCTTGGAAACAAACCTCTCCTCTGCCTCCTTGCATTTTGTTGCTACATAGTCCATCATTTCTTGTACTGGTTTTCCTGTCAGTTCCCTCTCCCACTGAATGTCTTGAAGGAAGTTCCTCATGCCTGAGTAGTTCCCCCTTTTGTAGTTTGGTTTTTCCCAGCCTATTCCTGCTACTCTCTCCACTTGGAGCTCAACTATGTAGTCGAAGCACAGAACCACATGATCACTAGCTCCCAGGGGCCTTTCATACATGATACCCTCGATGTCCGAACTACTCATGGTGAATATAAGGTCCAACCTTGCTGGTTCATCCTCTCCTCTCTCTCTGGTAGTGTCTCTAACATGTTGATGCATGAGGTTTTCCAGTACCACATCCATCATCTTGGCTCTCCATGTTTCGGGACCCCCATGGGGCTCCAGGTTTTCCCAGTCAATCTCCTTGTGATTGAAATCACCCATAACTAGTAACTTTGCTCCCCCCATGTGTGCTCTCCTGGCCACCTCGGCTAGTGTGTCGATCATTGCTCTGTTGCTCTCATCGTATTCTTCTCTTGGCCTCCTGCAGTTCTGTGGTGGGTTGTACATTACTGCAATTATCACCTTATGTCCCTCAGACTGGATTGTTCCTACTAAGTAGTCCCTTTCGCCCGTGCCATCCATTCCTTCCATTTTCTCAAAACCCCACTGGTTTTTAATGAGCACTGCAACTCCTCCTCCCCCTCTCCTCCCTCTGTCTTTCCTGAGAATTTGATATCCGGATGGAAAGATTGAATCTGTGTGTGTGTGTGTGTGTGTGTGTGTGTGTGTGTGTGTGTGTGTGTGTGTGTGTGTGTGTGTGTGTGTGTGTGTGTGTGTGTGTGTGTGTGTGTGTGTGTGTGTGTGTGTGCGAGTGTGTGTGTGCGCGCGCGCGTCTGTGCGCGCGCGCTAGTGCTCGTTCGCACGTATATGTTGTGGGCAGCCCCCGGCATAGCTACCTACGACAGCTCTGCCGCGGCTCGGATTTTTAAGTTTAAATTAAAAACCCGGGCCTGACCTGGGACCTTAGCTCTAAAACGCAATTAATTTATTATGGGTGGGATGTAAAGGGTTATAGCAATTTAGGTCTTAATCTTTCATATATATTTCTTTTAGGTTGGTCATAAAAACACTACTTAAAAGTGCTGTACTCTTACTCTTACTTTATACTGTTAAGTAAATCATCGGAAAGTACATCAGTAGACTAAATATTGTATTTTTGTATACAAACTGGATACATATTACAGGATTTCAAGGTAGAGCACCAAATGATAATGCAATTCTCATTACAGTAAAAAAATCATTGCAGTACAGTACCTGTATTGTACAGTGTAACATGTAACTTTTATCAAGTTATAATTTAATAACAGATTGTAAGAGGTTCGTTACAAACTTACAACCCACAAGAATTGCTTTCAATGAATTAGATATTGATAACAAAGGTTTATGGCACTGAAGAGTGAACATTGTCACTGTGTATATGCTGTTGCACTGACGAGTGAACATTGTCACTGTGTGTCTCTAGTGTTTACCAGTCCTCAGTATCCTATTACCTCTCACAAGTTTTCGGTCTTTACAATACCTAATCTTTCTTAATTTAGCTTAAATTTACGTAAATTTGGATAATATTCTCTCAACTAACTCAGAGCTTGCTGGAGAGCTTTCCAGTTCAAGTGTGTATAGCAAACTTCACTTATTAAAGTGGCTGATTTTTATTATTTAATTTTCAAGAGTTTCCACCGCTTGGCCAGAAATTTTATTATTTTTAGGGTTTAAATCCTCATTAACAGGGAAGAAAGAAAGAAAGTAGAGGCGGTGGTGGGAGACCTCCTCATCCTCTCTCGACAAAACTTTTGCACTTCAATATGACCTAACACTGTTTTGAGAGAGATTTCTTTTTCAACAATATTTAAGTAATGTGTTGTATATCAGTACACTAACAGGTCACGCCCTCATGCAGTTCTTCGTTCCTTCCTTCAAAATTATCCATAACTAACAGGTCATCCCCTCATGCAGTTCTTTCTTCCTTCCTTCCTTCCTTCCTTCCTTCAAAAATATCCCTAACAGGTCACGCCCTCATGCAGTTCTTCGTTCTTTCCTTCAAAATTATCCATAACTAACAGGTCATCCCCTCATGCAGTTCTTTCTTCCTTCCTTCCTTCCTTCCTTCCTTCAAAAATATCCCTAACAGGTCACCCCCTCATGCAGTTCTTTCTTCCTTCCTTCCTTCAAAATTATCCATAACTAACAGGTCGCGCCTTCATGCATTTCCTTTTTCCTTCCTTCCTTCAAAATTATCCCTTAGCTTATTCCCTGCAACCTCCAATTTATTTTTCACTCTCTTAACAAAACGCAATAACCTAAAAAAGAAAATGAACTAGAAAAATAAGAGCAGGAGGAGTTTTAACAATCCATAACTAAGTTTTGAAGAATGACATATGTTCTGCTACTGGTACCAAACTACTATACTGGGTCAACATTAAACGCGGTACAGTAATGTCAAGTATTACTTTGTACTAAGGTTTAACAAAAATTTATCTGCATTACTGTAACTGTAAATATGTCACACACACACACACACACACACACACACACACACACACACACACACACACACACACACACACACGAGTTATGAATCGACCCCTGCAACCACAGTTAGGTGATTACACACCTGTGTGTGTTTGTGTGTGAGAGACGGAAGAGAGAGACGGGAAACGGGAAAGACGGAAGAGACAGAGAGAGAGAGAGAGAGAGAGACAGCAGACGACAGTACAAATAAGAAACACGAGTAATGCAGGAATAGGTGAGAGCTGACAGATATGTCCATCAACTAGTGCATCTTACACGTCACTCTGGCTTATCCTAATTATCAAATACTTCTCATTTGTGTGTGTAAAAACTGCAAATAATTCCGGGCGTCTCACCTTTGCTCTCTTTATTAAGTTAAACAAACACACTATTCCGGTGTTTGGAAATCGTTAAACAGTGTTTGGGTCTTTATGAGAAAATTAGGAAAACCTGCAAATAATATACACAAATTTAGTTTACTGGTGAAGGGCTCTAGCTCCAAGGAATTGTAGCTCCTAATCTCCCATTTACCGGGCGCTTTTATATTCTTACGGGTTTATCGCTTCCTCATGAATATAATCAGAATCATGAAAATCTTAATTTTTCTTTATTTGCAGAAAGTTTGGTGAAGAAAATGCGATTCTCCACGCTTGTGACGCTGCTGGTTCCCTTCCTGTGGGCAGGTAAGGTCGAAAATCCTCTATAATAAGACGTAAACACTAGCAACATGAACGAGAATTCAAATGTTATCTGTTAAATCTGTGGGAATAACAAAATAGATATGACCTTTTTTTTAATTTAAAAATAATCGGTAGATTTTAACACAGTGTGCGCTATAATTAGTCTCAAACACTGGTCAATGTAATATAAGAAACTGCTAAGGCAGAAATATGAAACACAGGTAAGAGAGAGCGCTTTATACTTGTACTTCAGGGACGAATTATCTTTATGCCCTAGAAACTTTCTGGTCTTCAAGTTGCAGGTCTGATCTACGTATTACCCTGCCCTTCATATTTGCATAATCAAATTCTGAGAGTGCTGGACGGATGACAGGGTAGCGAAGTGTTAAATTACATTAGAACGTCGCTACCTTGCTGCCGTCCACTGCTTTTATTATTAAATTAAAGTAATACAATTATAGAACTGGAATAAGGTGATGGTTTTAGTTTTAGCCAGTTTTAGAGCGCCTTCATATAGTATTGTATATCATTAGTACGTATTCAGTACCTGTTCCGATCCATGAACGTTGAAACAGGTATTCTGTGGGAAATAGGCTTCTACCGTTCAGAAAAAAGTGGAGTCTTATTAAGTTTGCAAAATGCCCACGTCGACTATGTTACTTTTGGGTACTAAGATATTGTCTTTGATTTATTCAAGAAATGCGTGGCAAATTACGTGAGTACTAGGCTGAAGGAATTCAAAAAACAGCAAACCAAAGATATCCTAGTGTCCCATAAGGGCGTCCCACCCATCCCCATGACCATAACAAATAGTACTGAGTATAAAGTTTGCAATACAGTTAAATATCCGAGATGAGAATTTGAAGCCAGTCAGAAGAGGCACTCAATTTCTTCAATAAAAATGGTAAATTGGCTCTTAAACGTTCCAGAGCGAATTTGAACCTTCCACTAATATATACCAGCTTTGAATGTATAATTTAGTCTCTAGCTATCGCACATTACACAATATCTAAAAGTCGCTCAGAAGTTGCATTCGGATGAGGTTTTCACAGATTTTTTCCATGAACACTTATTATGACATAACAGTGACCCCGTGTCTGTGAATTTTCTCACAGAAAAAATCAGAAAATCAGAAAGCCTAACATTTGTTGATGGAAAGGTATACTCATTGAATTATTTCAATAAAATTGGCAAATTGGCACGTAGACGAGACCAAATGAATCCAAGCACGTCTCTAGGCAACCCTAACCATAGTTTAAGATAAAAAAACAGATCAGAAAATGCATCTTCCGATTCCTGCCTGGAAAATAATTTGTTTTCTTAAATTGGCAAACCTAGGATTTGGAAAACCTGAAATCTGTGCTACGCTTTCTTTGGGGAAAAAGAATCATAGCGTTAAAAGTTTGAAGATATTCTCCAACTATCTCGAAGAATTCATCAAATTCAAGTGTATTAACCATGTCAGTCAGTTGACGAAGTTTAACCTGCACAACTTTGACTATATTAACATCATCCTTCTCAAATAATGCTTTTCAACACGGAAACCGTTTTCGAAGAGGCATACCCAAATAAATACACGCACAAAAAACGTTTAGCACTTAAATTTTTTTATGGCATATTGTCTCATGTAATGAATGGTTTTGAAAACCGACAAGTGGAAGAACTGAGACACTTATGCAGCATATGGGAATCTTCCTACAAGAGTGATGGACTGAACACATCGATTCCAGGCTGAGAGACTGATTACCTCAAACTCCTCCTCTCCTTACACCTTCCTGCTTTGCATTGGACTGATGAAGTCACTCTGTGGCGTAACGTTTCTTCAATTAAGATTCCCATATGTTGCATAAGTGTCTCATTTCTTCATATTGTCTCACATCCTACAATAAGCACTTCAACTTTCGTCTTAGCAAGAAACATTACTGCTGAAAGTTTGAGACAAATTATAAGAGACTTTCTCAGCTTACTGCACCAGAACAAAAAAACCGGAATAGCTTCATGAAAATGACACAATTCTGCCTGACCATCCCAGGACTTCCATGATATTTCCTCTATAGTTCTCCAGTTTGGAAATCTATGTTTGGCTCTACGATAAAGCTGTACAAAAAAATAATATAAAGAAGCACCCCCCTCCCTCCCCCCCCCCAAAATAAAGCGTAGCTTTCAATATTTTTCAGTCTCTTTTCTAACTTGTTTTCTATTTCAAATTCCCCACAATCCTCTAAGGGAAAAAACATTAAAGTTTTGTGTTTTGTTTTTTTAGAATTTATGAGCTTTCAGATAGGGACACCTGATGGGATACCTGGAGTATACCTAGAGAGAGTTTCAGGGATTAACTCCCCCCTTCACGGTCTGTGACCAGGCCTCCCGGTGGATCTGGGCCTGATCAACCAGGCTATTACTGGTAGCCGCACCCAAACCGGCGTATGAACCACAGCCCGGCTGATCAGGTACTGACTTTAAGTGTCTGTCCAGCACCTTCTTGAAGACAGCCAGGAGTCTATTGGTAATCCCCCTTATGTATGCTGGGAGGTAAATGAACAGTACTGGGCCCCTGACACTTACTGTGTTGTCTCTTAGCGTACTCGTGGTGACCCTGCTTTTCATTGAGGGGATTCTGCATCTCCTGTCCAGTCTTTTGCTTTCTTAGGGAGTGATTTTCGTGTGCAAATTTGGGACTAGTCCTTATAGAATTTTCTAAGTGTATATTATTGTGTGTCTTTCTCGCCTGCATTTCGGGGAGTGCAAATCAAGAGACTTCAGCCGTTCTCAGTAATTTAAGTGCTTTATCGAATTTATACGTGAAACTCATCTGTACATTCTTCAGGTCTGCAATTTCGCTTGCCTTGAAAGGGACTGTTAGAGTACAGCAATATTCCAGCCTAGGAAAAACAAGTGATTTGAAGAGAATCATTGGCTAGGCATCCATAGTTTTGAAGGTTCTCATTATCCATCTTATCATTTTTCTAGCAGATGTGTTAGATACATTGTTGTGGTCTTTGAAAGTGAAATCCTATGAGATTAACACTCCCAGGTCTCTCACATTAGTTTTTCGCTCTATTGTGTGGTTAGAATTTGTTTTATACTCCGATAGAGTTTTAATTTCCTCGAATTTTCGATATCGAAGTAATTTAATTTTTTTTCTACATTGAACTTCATGTTTTTTTTCCTCGGCCCATGTAAAGATTTGGTTGATGTCCTCTTGGAGTCTTGCAGTCTCACTCATAGATGACGCCATCATCCATCAAACGGGCACATACACAGTCAAACAAAAATTCTAAGCTTCCTATATGTAAGATAAATCTGCGTTGAAGTTTTCTTGCTAATCGGAAGAGGCATCCACAAATTTTCGCATGAAATTCCGTATTTCAGCTATCGTGATTTATTAAAAAATAACTGGTATATGAACAACTAGACAGCCCCTAAACAAAAGTTGATTTGTTATGAAACAAAATCATTTAGAATTCGGAGCTGGTCAGATGAGGTATTTAGCTACAGCAAGGAAATCAGATTTTTTTTTTTAAATTTGCAAATTTTAACTTAAGGAAACGTTCCTTTGAGCAAAGTCTCCCATCTCCGAAGGTTTAAAGTCGATCAGAAAAGATATTTCCAATTATTTCTCGGAATTCAACAATTTGCTAATATACAAACTGTTTGTATATTAGCAAATCTGTCTTTACTTAGATAAAAACTACAGGCACTATCTTCTGTATATTGGACATTTAATCCATTTAAAGGACGCATAGTCACCTTATTTAAAGGGTCAAAAAAATCAACACTATTTAAAAATTGGCAAATTGGTATCTGCACTTTCTAATAAAAAGCCTAAACTTTGAAAGTTTTAAGCCGATTACATATGGCTCAAGTACTAGCTTTGATTTTGAAAACATGGAATAGTCTAAATAAAAATTACCATGGGGCAGAGTCACCCGCTAATACCTGCATAAACATTTTTATTATTACAGTCAAGCAAAGCCTAAAATTTGAAACTCGTCTGGAAAGGCTTTCACCAGATATAAATGAAAATTTGTTAGGAAGAAAAAGAATAACCTGATACCCACTTAAAGATATCCCACCCGTTTGGGGCTCCTCATTACTCCGTCATTAAAAACAAACGAATTTGAATGACATGACGATAGCAATGTAGAAAACACTTAGCAGAACAAGCTTTCAGTGCGACAATGTTTAGATCTGATTAGATCATCATTGTGTCTCGACTTGATAAAGATCTAAAAAGCATTTTCCTTACACTTGGTACAAAGAATGGAAAGTGTTGACCTAAGCCTGTAAATGTGGTCTCACGGTAAACTCTCTTAAGGAAGACATCTTTAGATGAGTTTTCAAAATGGTAATGGTCTCGTCTACAGTTCCGGTTATCGTACATATTTACAGGGTTAGGTCTCTACTTTCGTCCTTTGTACCAACTCAATTTAAGGAAAATACCGTAAAAACTCTGATCAACAGGTGACACTCATCGTGTGCCACTTAGTATATATCTGACAGTGTAGTTAAATTCTTCACAATTTTTCCATATGAATAGCTGTCCGTTGCCGTTATTTCAGACGAAATAATTATTATTATTATTTTTTTTTATTATCACACTGGCCGATTCCCACCAAGGCAGGGTAGCCCGAAAAAGAAAAACTTTCACCATCATTCACTCCATCACTGTCTTGCCAGAAGGGTGCTTTACACTACAGTTTTTAAACTGCAACATTAACACCCCTCCTTCAGAGTGCAGGCACTGTACTTCCCATCTCCAGGACTCAAGTCCGGCCTGCCGGTTTCCCTGAACCCCTTCATAAATGTTACTTTGCTCACACTCCAACAGCACGTCAAGTATTAAAAACCATTTGTCTCCATTCACTCCTATCAAACACGCTCATGCATACCTGCTGGAAGTCCAAGCCCCTCGCACACAAAACCTCCTTTACCCCCTCTCTCCAACCTTTCCTAGGCCGACCCCTACCCCGCCTTCCTTCCACTACAGACTGATACACTCTTGAAGTCATTCTGTTTCGCTCCATTCTCTCTACATGTCCGAACCACCTCAACAACCCTTCCTCAGCCCTCTGGACAACAGTTTTGGTAATCCCGCACCTCCTCCTAACTTCCAAACTACGAATTCTCTGCATTATATTCACACCACACATTGCCCTCAGACATGACATCTCCACTGCCTCCAGCCTTCTCCTCGCTGCAACATTCATCACCCATGCTTCACACCCATATAAGAGCGTTGGTAAAACTATACTCTCATACATTCCCCTCATTGCCTCCAAGGACAAAGTTCTTTGTCTCCACAGACTCCTAAGTGCACCACTCACTCTTTTTCCCTCATCAATTCTATGATTCACCTCATCTTTCATAGACCCATCCGCTGACACGTCCACTCCCAAATATGTGAATACATTCACCTCCTCCATACTCTCTCCCTCCAATCTGATATTCAATCTTTCATCACCTAATCTTTTTGTTACCCTCATAACCTTACTCTTTCCTGTATTCACCTTTAATTTTCTTCTTTTGCACACCCTACCAAATTCATCCACCAATCTCTGCAACTTCTCTTCAGAATCTCCCAAGAGCACAGTGTCATCAGCAAAGAGCAGCTGTGACAACTCCCACTTTTAACTCCACGCCTCTTGTCAAGACCCTCGCATTTACTTCTCTTACAACCCCATCTATAAATATATTAAACAACCACGGTGACATCACACATCCTTGTCTAAGGCCTACTTTTACTGGGAAATAATTTCCCTCTTTCCTACATACTCTAACTTGAGCCTCACTATCCTCGTAAAAACTCTTCACTGCTTTCAGTAACCTACCTCCTACACCATACACTTGCAACATCTGCTACATTGCCCCCCTATCCACCCTGTCATACGCCTTTTCCAAATCCATAAATGCCACAAAGACCTCTTTAGCCTTATCTAAATACTGTTCACTTATATGTTTCACTGTAAACACCTGGTCCACACACCCCCTACCTTTCCTAAAGCCTCCTTGTTCATCTGCTATCCTATTCTCCGTCTTACTCTTAATTCTTTCAATAATAACTCTACCATACACTTTACCAGGTATACTCAGCAGACTTATCCCCCTATAATTTTTGCACTCTCTTTTATCCCCTTTGCCTTTATACAAAGGAACTATGCATGCTCTCTGCCAATCCCTAGGTTCCTTACCCTCTTCCATACATTTATTAAATAATTGCACCAACCACTCCAAAACTATATCCCCACCTGCTTTTAACATTTCTATTTTTATACCATCAATCCCGGCTGCCTTACCCCCTTTCATTTTACCTACTGCCTCACGAACTTCCCCCACACTCACAACTGGCTCTTCCTCACTCCTACAAGATGTTATTCCTCCTTGCCCTATACACGAAATCACAGCTTCCCTATCTTCATCAACATTTAACAATTCCTCAAAATATTCCCTCCATCTTCCCAATACCTCTAACTCTCCATTTAATAACTCTCCTCTCCTATTTTTAACTGACAAATCAACAAAATTTGTTGATAACATCTCACCCACTCTCTCATTTGCTCTCTTTTTACATTGTTTCACCACTCTCTTAACCTCTCTCTTTTTCTCCATATACTCTTCCCTCCTTGCATCACTTCTACTTTGTAAAAACTTCTCATATGCTAACTTTTTCTCCCTTACTACTCTCTTTACAACATCATTCCACCAATCGCTCCTCTTCCCTCCCGCACCCACTTTCCTGTAACCACAAACTTCTGC
>NW_027195653.1:0-70000 GCF_038502225.1 Cherax quadricarinatus | reverse complement strand
GAGAACCACTGTAGTACAGAGAAGGGTCTGTGGGTCGAGGCGTGTTCCCATTGCTGAAATAGGAACTGTTTGGAGGAAGTCCCGAGAGTGATGTATGCTCACAACTTGGAAACGGGCAGTCTCCCTGTTTGATGTTGCAGCCCCAAGCATGTTGTCAACCACCTTTTTTCAGGGCTGGGGCCATCGCAACTGGAGTGTTTGTAGGCCAGTGCTGCACTTGGCTTTGGCGTTGGCTAAGACACCAAGGTTAGAACATAAGAACATAAGAAAGAAGGAACACTGCAACAGGCCTTCTGACACATGCGGAGCAGGTCCATGTCCCCCCCCCGGATTAGACCGATGACCCCCCCCGGATTAGCCCAATGACCCACCCAGTCTGATCATCTCCACTCAAGGATGGAGCACTGCACCAGACCCAGCAGCACAAGCTAGTCAGGTCCAACTCACACCCACCCACACCCACCCACACCCACCCACACCCACTCATGTATTTATCTAACCTATTTTTAAAACTACACAACTTTTTAGCCTGAATAACTGTACTCGGGAGTTTGTTCCACTCATCCACAACTCTATTACCAAACCAGTGCTTTCCTATATCCTTTCTGAATCTGAATTTTTCCAACTTGAAACCATAGCTGCGAGTCCTGTCTAGGCTAGATATTTTCAGCACCCTATTTACATCTCCTTTTAACATCGATTTAATCCTGTTAATATTGACATTCATGAGAAATAAAAAAAAAAAAAAAAAAAAAAAAAAGGAATTGAAATTTGAGCGCTGGACAATCCAGTTAGCACATTTTTAAGATTTTTTTTTTTGGGTGGGGGTAATTTTTATTTATGGTACGTGCATTAAGCTTCAATAGGGCAGGGCACATTAAGATATTCCTGCACTGCGCTAAGACCTGAATTTTTCACGTGTGATCCCTGCCGAGATATATGTCGTGCCGAATAGGTAAAACTTGCGATTTTGGCTTAAATAGCAACGCTCTTCTTGCCAAATAAAGCAAGCGAAAATATGTGTATGCAATAATTACGCAAAAATTATTCTGAACCTAACGATAGCAAATAAAGACGTAGCGAACACGGAGCTTTATTTCAACCCAGGATTCCAAATGGCCTGTTATCCCGGGTGTAATGGGAGCAAAATAAACACAGCAGAAAAAGTTTAGACTTATATTATCCTTCACCAATTTAGAACAGCAATATGTACACTATGTACAGTGATAAGTATAGTGCACTCCACGGTAAGCAAGGCAGAAATAGAAGCCACAAGATAGCAGACCGTGCTTCAACCAGCTCTAGAATGGGAATGACAAGGGCAGACAGGAGAGCGGTACCCACATAACCTCTGCGATTGCCAAAACCATCTTCTTATTGGCTAGAACCTGGTCACTAGTTGAACGACGGGGCCCCATCATCAACTCTTAGCAACCTGGTTCGCTGGTTGGGGGAGATAGCCTGTAAATGAGGGTGTGTACATGCGCCGAATAAAGGTTACGTACTCTTTGCATGCCACAAGCTTTCACTGTAATCCTATATACGTTACTTTGTCACCCTCAACTGTGAACTCTTGGTTAAGCGTCTCTTACTAACCCCTTCTTCGTTCTCCATTTCACTGCTTTTCCCTTTTCATTGTGTTGCCCCTACTGTTCTCCCCATTTTTCCTCTCTTTTTCAATTTACAAGTATCCGGGGAGCTCTAAATATGAAGAACAGATGATCATACTTATATTTATCCATAAGAAATATCCAAAATCATTTCGAAGCTGTTTAGGAATTATGAAATGTGTATAGATATCGTCCATAATTTCTATATACACTCCTTATTGCATAGATTCCTGTATACATATATTTGAGTGAATTTTTATAAGTATTTTCTCATCATTCGTGGCCTGGATGATGATATCACACTGGATACAATTCACATGTGTTTTTACGTATGTCTGTTATTACGTTTGGATTGTGGGGGTGATGATGAAGACACGTGTGCAACACTACGCATTTTTATTGACGAAACGTTTCGCCTGCTCTGCAGGTTTCATGGAACTCCCCCTTCCTCAGCAAATGCGAAACGTTTTATCAATAACGATACCTAGTGTTGCACACGAATCTTACATTATAACGATACCTAGTGTTGCACACGAATCTTACACATAACGATACCTAATGTTGCACACGAATCTTACAGATTAACGATACCTAGTGCACACGAATCTTACACATTAACGATACCTAGTGTTGCACACGAATCTTAAACATTAACGATACCTGGTGTTGCACACGAGTCTTACACATTAACGATACCTAGTGTTGCACACGAATCTTACACATTAACGATACCTAGTGTTGCACACGAATCTTACACATTAACGATACCTAGTGTTGCACACGAATCTTACACATAAACGATACCTAGTGTTGCACACGAATCTTACACATTAACGATACCTAGTGTTGCACACGAATCTTACACATTAACGATACCTGGTATTACACAAGAATCTTACACATTAATGATACACAGTGTTGCGCACGAATCCTACAGACTAACTTGTCGGTATTGTTTGCCATTTGCATAATACCTGTGTGACGTAGCAACATTACAGTGTCTTGGGACAGGGGATGTCATCAACATATCTATCGCTGAGAGCTATTTAACATTGCCTATTTCCACTATTGGGCATAGTTCACATGTGACCTCATCTCCAAGATGTCACACCTCATTTCGCATTTGCTTTAGGTTAAGAGACTGATTATTTACCATCATTTTTGTGGGGACTGATTACCTCAGACTGAGTGTCCACTTCATTTACTGCCTCCGGGATTGAAATTCATATACGTATTCGATAAATTAGACACATGTGCTTTATGAGTCCAGTATGAAGATGAATGATGAAAATCAGGAGTTAGAGGTAATCTGTCCCTCAGCCTGGAGTTAATGTAATTAGTCCATTAATCTTGAAAGAGTACAGCAGGTGCGCTAAGAATGGGGTTTATATGCTATGTTCTTTTCAAAATTGATGGACTAATCACATCGACTTTAGGCTGTGGGACTGAGTACCCTAAACTCCTTTTGGTTTTCATCATTCTTCTTTGCATTAGACTGAAGCCACTGTGTGGCCAAACGCTTCTACAGATAAGATACCCAAGAGTTCCACACGTGTCAAATTTATCAACTTCTCGGTTCTCCGAACCATTTATTTACTTTCCTGTAATTGACTGATGATGCCTGAAGTGTAGGCGAAATGATTTGTCAATAAAGATCTCTAGAGTTTCACTCGCATGATACTCATTTATTGTCTGTACTGTATACAACTTATATATATATATATATATATATATATATATATATATATATATATATATATATATATATATATATATATATATATATATATATATACATATATTTCTTTATTTCTTTATTTCTTCTATTGTCCATGGGGAAGTGGAAAAGAATCTTTCCTCCGTAAGCCATGCGTGTCGTATGAGGCGACTAAAATGCCGGGAGCAATGGGCTAGTAACCCCTTCTCCTGTAGACATTTACTAAAAAAGAGAAGAAGAAAAACTTTATAAAACTGGGATGCTTGAATGTGCGTGGATGTAGTGCGGATGACAAGAAACAGATGATTGCTGATGTTATGAATGAAAAGAAGTTGGATGTCCTGGCCTTAAGCGAAACAAAGCTGAAGGGGGTAGGGGAGTTTCGGTGGGGGGAAATAAATGGGATTAAATCTGGAGTATCTGAGAGAGTTAGAGCAAAGGAAGGGGTAGCAGTAATGTTGACGGATCAGTTATGGAAGGAAAAAAGAGAATATGAATATGTAAATTCAAGAATTATGTGGATTAAAGTAAAGGTTGGATGTGAAAAGTGGGTCATAATAAGCGTGTATGCACCTGGAGAAGAGAGGAATGTAGAGGAGAGAGAGTGAGATTTTGGGAGATGTTAAGTGAATGTATAGGAGCCTTTGAACCAAGTGAGAGAGTAATTGTGGTAGGGGATCTGAATGCTAAAGTAGGAGAAACTTTTAGAGAGGGTGTGGTAGGTAAGTTTGGGGTGCCAGGTGTAAATGATAATGGGAGCCCTTTGATTGAACATTGTATAGAAATGGGTTTAGTTATAGGTAATACATATTTTAAGAAAAAGAGGATAAATAAGTATACAAGATATGATGTAGGGCGAAACGACAGTAGTTTGTTGGATTATGTATTGGTAGATAAAAGACTGTTGAGTAGACTTCAGGATGTGCATGTTCATAGAGGGGCCACAGATATATCAGATCACTTTCTAGTTGTAGCTACACTGAGAGTAAAAGGTAGATGGGGTACAAGGGGAATAGAAGCATCAGGGAAGAGAGAGGTGAAGGTTTATAAACTAAAAGAGGAGGCAGTTAGGCTAATATATAAACAGCTATTGGAAGATGGATGGGCTAATGAGAGCATAGGCAATGGGGTCGAAGAGGTATGGGGTAGGTTTAAAAATGTAGTGTTAGAGTGTTCAGCAGAAGTTTGTGGTTACAGGAAAGTGGGTGCGGGAGGGAAGAGGAGCGAATGGTGGAATGATGATGTAAAGAGAGCAGTAAGGGAGAAAAAGTTAGCATATAAGAAGTTTTTACAAAGTAGAAGTGATGCAAGGAGGGAAGAGTATATGGAGAAAAAGAGAGAGGTTAAGAGAGTGGTGAAGCAATGTAAAAAGAGAGCAAATGAGAGAGTGGGTGAGATGTTATCAACAAATTTTGTTGAAAATAAGAAAAAGTTTTGGAGTGAGATTAACAAGTTAAGGAAGCCTATAGAACAAATGGATTTGTCAGTTAAAAATAGAAGAGGAGAGTTATTAAATGGAGAGATAGAGGTATTGGGAAGATGGAGGGAATATTTTGAGGAATTGTTAAATGTTGATGAAGATAGGGAAGCTGTGATTTCGTGTATAGGGCAAGGATGAATAACATCTTGTAGGAGTGAGGAAGTGCCAGTTGTGAGTGTGGGGGAAGTTCGTGAGGCAGTAGGTAAAATGAAAGGGGGTAAGGCAGCCGGGATTGATGGGATAAAGATAGAAATGTTAAAAGCAGGTGGGGATATAGTTTTCGAGTGGTTGGTGCAATTATTTAATAAATGTATGGAAGAGGGTAAGGTTCCTAGGGATTGGCAGAGAGCATGCATAGTTCCTTTGTATAAAGGCAAAGGGGACAAAAGAGAGTGCAAAAATTGTAGGGGGATAAGTCTGTTGAGTATACCTGGTAAAGTGTATGGTAGAGTTATTATTGAAAGAATTAAGAGTAAGACGGAGAATAGGATAGCAGATGAACAAGGAGGCTTTAGGAAAGGTAGGGGGTGTGTGGACCAGGTGTTTACAGTGAAACATATAAGTGAACAGTATTTAGATAAGGCTGAAGAGGTCTTTGTGGCATTTATGGATTTGGAAAAGGTGTATGACAGGGTGGATAGGGGGGCAATGTGGCAGAAGTTGCAGGTGTATGGTGTAGGAGGTAGGTTACTGAAAGCAGTGAAGAATTTTTACGAGGATAGTGAGGCTCAAGTTAGAGTATTTAGGAAAGAGGGAAATTATTTCCCAGTAAAAATAGGCCTTAGACAAGGATGTGTGATGTCACCGTGGTTGTTTAATATATTTATAGATGGGGTTGTAAGAGAAGTAAATGCGAGGGTCTTGGCAAAAGGCGTGGAGTTAAAAGATAAAGAATCACACATAAAGTGGGAGTTGTCACAGTTGCTCTTTGCTGATGACACTTTGCTCTTGGGAGATTCTGAAGAGAAGTTGCAGAGATTGGTGGATGAATTTCGTAGGGTGTGCAAAAGAAGAAAATTAAAAGTGAATACAGGAAAGAGTAAGGTTATGAGGATAACAAAAAGATTAGGTGATGAAAGATTGGATACCAGATTGGAGAGAGAGAGTATGGAGGAGGTGAATGTATTCAGATATTTGGGAGTGGACGTGTCAGCGGATGGGTCTATGAAAGATGAGGTGAGTCATAGAATTGATGAGGGGAAAAGGGTTAGTGGTGCACTTAGGAGTCTGTGGAGACAAAGAACTTTGTCCTTGGAGGCAAAGAGGGGAATGTATGAGAGTATAGTTTTACCAACGCTCTTATATGGGTGTGAAGCATGGGTGATGAATGTTGCAGCGAGGAGAAGGCTGGAGGCAGTGGAGATGTCATGTCTGAGGGCAATGTGTGGTGTGGATATAATGCAGAGAATTCGTAGTTTGGAAGTTAGGAGGAGGTGCGAGATTACCAAAACTGTTGTCCAGAGGGCTGAGGAAGGGTTGTTGAGGTGGTTCGGACATGTGGAGAGAATGGAGCGAAACAGAATGACTTCAAGAGTGTATCAGTCTGTAGTGGAAGGAAGGCGGGGTAGGGGTCGGCCTAGGAAAGGTTGGAGGGAGGGGGTAAAGGAGGTTTTGTGTGCGAGGGGCTTGGACTTCCAGCAGGCATGCGTGAGCGTGTTTGATAGGAGTGAATGGAGACAAATGGTTTTTAATACTTGACGTGCTGTTGGAGTGTGAGCAAAGTAACATTTATGAAGGGATTCAGGGAAACCGGCAGGCCGGACTTGAGTCCTGGAGATGGGAAGTACAGTGCCTGCACTCTGAAGGAGGGGTCTTAATGTTGCAGTTTAAAGAAACATTTTAATTTAGGTCACTGAGTGGCAGTTCCTACACAGCTGATTCATTTTCTTCCTCTAACATGAAACGAGACGTTGTTTAAGGGTCTACTGCGTATACATATATACAGTCATGCTTAAGGTATGCCTTAATTCCTTATATTCATGCTTATGCTATAGTGACATTTAGCCTAAGTGGCTCTTAACCGTCCTGGTTATTAGCTGGTTGTGTCACTATATTAACTGTCGTGGTTATTATCTGATTCTATCACTATAAACTGTCCTTGTAATTATCTGGTAGTATCACTATGTTAACTGTCGTGGTTATTATCTAGTTGTATCACTGTTAACTGTCGTGGTTGTTACTGATTGTATCATTATCATCTGAGAAGGAAACAGCGGTTTCCATTCTCGAATTTTAATTCAAGACCTTTATTATTTATGTTAGTTTAGTATATCTGAAGTTTGTCTCTTCCTCGAGTTCAGATTGTGCCTCTCTGAAACCCACTAAATTCAACCAACAGTATGTATCTTTTTGTGAGACTGATTATTGGAGAAGCTGACCTTTAAATCAAACGAGTTTTTATGCTGAAATCTGCCTGTGATTCTCAGGATCATGTCACGCCTCTGTTCAATTGTACGTTCTGGTAACTCTCGTCTTGCCTTCAGATTTTGATTGACGTGAATGAACAGGCGAAGCGTGTTATGCTAACGTGTGATTATGGCCCCAGCACGGTTTTAACCTTGGCCAAGTAGTTCTCATTGAGTTTGGTGTTCTCCAGTAGGAAAACAGTCTATGTACTTGCTAGTGTAATGCTGTTCCAGTTAGTCTCTGACACACGAATGTGTGTACTTGCTCGTCCGTAGCACACCTGCCTCTGAGACACAGTACTCTTCCTTGGATTTGGTTTATACACTGTTATTTGATGTACCTTCCCAGTCACATATATTACAAATACTTTCTGGGTCATAAAAGCAATACTGAAGTCAACACTATCATATGGATTCATACGCTTGCTCAGAAATACTTTCGGTTGCAAGAGCAACTGCATCATTGTCTTACTAGCTGTAGTAATCATACTGAGACTAAGAATATTTTTATTCGTATATATTGTGGTAACTATCAGGTGCAATACACACATTTATCAATGTTTAAAGAAGCCCAGCATGTAGAGCAAAGAAAACATAAATTATTTTTCTGTTCATATTTTGACCTTTGTCTGAAAAGAACCTCAGTTGGAAGTCGACATGTACAGAGAAAATTCATTAATATTAATGTGTTGTCTTTGTATAATCATGTTAAACAACATTCATATTGGTTATAGGATGAAGATAGAAGCATCTGCAACGAGGGATTTCCCTTCGTATACTTAATTTCTTACCTACATAACCCGCATATAGTCCAGAGAAGCGTATGATGATGTTTCGGTCCGACTTGTAAGTGGTCCAAGTCGGACAGAAATGTCATCATAAGCTTCTCTCTATGTTCGGGTTATTTGTGTATTGTTGCACTCACAGTATTGTGCCTTTTTTGTTCTTACGTATATGTTGCACATGTTAGCCAGGTGAGGTATGAATGACTGCTTATGGTGCGATCACCTTGACGGTACATAAATATTATATTCAAGGAAATTCTTTAAAACTGGAATTTTTATACAGAGTGTTTTGTCCGGGAAGACAATCATGGTTAATCTGGGAAAGGGAAGAGTAGCTCTTTACCGGCGTGTCTCCCTCCTTGAAGGACGAAAAACACACAGGCAGAGTGAAACTGGAGATGGCTTCCCGTCTTGCAGTATAATAACTGTTTTGTAGCTGTTCGTGAAGCTGTGAGAAGTGGAGAATATTGCTTCTTTCCTCCTCCCTTACGTCTCTCATGGTCTCTGCTTACCTTTCCTTCCATCACCTTTCACTTTCACCTCTTTCTATCCATCTTTCGCTTTCTCTTCCTGTTCCCTCCTCTTACCTATATTTTTCTTTCCATCCCCCATCTCTCTGTCTCCCCCCTCTCTGTCTCCCTCAACTTCCCATCTCCTTCCCCACCTGTCTCTCTCCTCCTCTCTTTCCTCCTCTCTCCCCCCTCTCTCTCTCTGTCCAACCCTCCTTCTCTCCCTCCCTCTCGCCCTCTCATCTCTCACTCTCTCTCTTTCTCTCCTAACCTGGATAACTTGTCCCAGTGGTCAGAGGAGTGGGGCATGAATTTCAATGTGGATAAGTGCAAGGATATAATGATATAAAATATGATTACGGTATAACCGAAATGGAAAGCCATTGCCGGAGAATAAGAGTCTTTAAAACAGTCGTAACACATCATCTGAAATATTTTAAGTAATGGCTTATTGAAACTAAGTTTAATTTTATATTTCAAATCAGAAATATCTAGTATAAAAGCTGCTTAAATAATATTAATATATAAGAATGTTCTCAATGTCCCCATGTTGAATATGTTAGCCAGTTCTGGTTCTCTAATTTTGTAAAAAAAAAAAAAAACATTAGCTTGGGAGGGCATAGAGAAGAAGAAAAAAGCTCGTACTATTTATTATGCACAAAGAAATACTTCAACCACTTCACGTGATCTTACTGAGAAAATGCAGGTATTGAGACAACTTCATACCAACATTTAAGAAACCGAACAAGGTCAACATAGTCAAGTATGAAATTCTATTTGCTGTGTAGTAAGATACAGTTACACGAAACAACGGTATGAAACGGTATGCTCTGAGAGCATAACAAGCGGCTTTATATACAGTAGTCCGTTACTGATGTCAGCTGGACCTGTATACCTTGTACATGTACTTGTAGTAATAAAAGGTATTATATTATTATATTATTATAAACACTGTGGCTCTGTACAAGTGGCAAAACAAATTAAGTCTTACGAACCAAGTGTGTATATATTTTGAAACCGAATTCTATCGGCTGTGGCCACTGGCATCCTAGTGAAAACTCTGAATTTACATTCGAGATCCGCAGCTCAAGGCTTATGAGATGAATTAGTTGATTCTAGTGGTGGAACTAGTGGTATACCCAACTCAGTGACAGTAGAACAGCAGGATTAGTTGCAGTAACACTATAGTCATGTGTGTTTTCCATCGACTTCCGTCTTTCATATAAATTCCAGGCTCGTATTTAAAATTAATTGGGAATATTCTCCGTTTAATGCCGCCAGTGGCCGAAGGGAGAGGAGGATGGGGAGAGGATCTTTTGCTTAACTATCCAGGCTGCTACTATCTAAATAAGGAAAGATAGCTTACAATCGAGATAGGAGTAAATACGAGTGGTCCTCGCAGGAAGTCTTGGTCTCGACTGTAGTCTTCTGGTGTCTGCCTGTCCCTTATATTCCCTACCCATTCCCGCTACTCTCACTATCCCTGCTGTTCTTACATCCTTCCACTTGCCCACACGCCCTCATTCCCTCCCTCCACACCACCCTACCACCCTCCACACACCCTGAGTCCCACCCTCCACACACCCTACCACCCTCCACACCACCCTCCACACTACCCTACTACCCTCCAGTGCTTAAACTCTTACACTTCCCCACTCTCAAACTTCCCCACTCCCAAACTTCCTCGCTCTCGCCCTCCCAAACTCCCACACACACAAACTTTCCTTCTTTCACATTCCCGCATACACAAACTATCGCTCTTCCACACTCCTACGCACCCACACCCACTCGCACAGCACATCCATACCCATCGCACTTCCACACTCCCATTCCAACACTGACACTAACACATTCCGACACTTCCAGACCCCTCACACTCTGGCACTTTTAGGCCCCTCACTCTCTGGCACCCACACCCACCTACACATCCCCATTAACACGCTCCCAGGCACCCACTATCCCACACTAACGAATTCACTTTTTTTCTGCTGAGAGTCAGGCGGAACAACAGCGAGCATTTGCTCTCTTTCTCTCTCTCTCTCTCTGTCTCTATCTCTCTCTCTATCTCGCTCATTCTCTTTTACACAGGTTTAGTGTTCCTAAATTTATTTACAAGCTAAGAGCTGTTACCTACATCAGTTCATTAAAAAATTCTCTCTCTTTCTCTCTTTCTCTCTCTCCCTCTGTCTCTCCTTCCAAATGATAAAAAAAACTACAAAATTCCCATTTTTTTAAAGATCAGGTGTTATTTCTTGAGTCCCAGAACAAATATAAAATTAATTTCGTATTGCTGGTTGAGTGACTGAGTGAAAGTGTCGTCTTGAAGGTGAAGTGAGTGAAAGTGTCGTCTTGAAGGTGAAGTGAGTGAAAGTGTCGTCTTGAAGGTGAAGTGAGTGAAAGTGTCGTCTTGAAGGTGAAGTGAGTGAAAGTGTCGTCTTGAAGGTGAAGTGAGTGAGTGAAAGTGTCGTCTTGAAGGTGAAGTGAGTGAAAGTGTCGTCTTGAAGGTGAAGTGAGTGAAAGTGTCGTCTTGAAGGTGAAGTGAGTGAGTGAAAGTGTCGTCTTGAAGGTGAAGTGAGTGAAAGTGTCGTCTTGAAGGTGAAGTGAGTGAAAGTGTCGTCTTGAAGGTGAAGTGAGTGAAAGTGTCGTCTTGAAGGTGAAGTGAGTGAGTGAAAGTGTCGTCTTGAAGGTGAAGTGAGTGAGTGAAAGTGTCGTCTTGAAGGTGAAGTGAGTGAGTGAAAGTGTCGTCTTGAAGGTGAAGTGAGTGAGTGAAAGTGTCGTCTTGAAGGTGAAGTGAGTGAACGTGTCGTCTTGAAGGTGAAGTGAGTGAGTGAAAGTGTCGTCTTGAAGGTGAAGTGAGTGAGTGAAAGTGTCGTCTTGAAGGTGAAGTGAGTGAACGTGTCGTCTTGAAGGTGAAGTGAGTGAGTGAAAGTGTCGTCTTGAAGGTGAAGTGAGTGAGTGAAAGTGTCGTCTTGAAGGTGAAGTGAGTGAGTGAACGTGTCGTCTTGAAGGTGAAGTGAGTGAGTGAAAGTGTCGTCTTGAAGGTGAAGTGAGTGAAAGTGTCGTCTTGAAGGTGAAGTGAGTGAAAGTGTCGTCTTGAAGGTGAAGTGAGTGAGTGAAAGTGTCGTCTTGAAGGTGAAGTGAGTGAGTGAAAGTGTCGTCTTGAAGGTGAAGTGAGTGAGTGTCGTCTTGAAAAGTGTCGTCTTGAAGGTGAAGTGAGTGAGTGAAAGTGTCGTCTTGAAGGTGAAGTGAGTGAGTGAAAGTGTCGTCTTGAAGGTGAAGTGAGTGAGTGAAAGTGTCGTCTTGAAGGTGAAGTGAGTGAGTGAACGTGTCGTCTTGAAGGTGAAGTGAGTGAGTGAAAGTGTCGTCTTGAAGGTGAAGTGAGTGAGTGAAAGTGTCGTCTTGAAGGTGAAGTGAGTGAGTGAACGTGTCGTCTTGAAGGTGAAGTGAGTGAAAGTGTCGTCTTGAAGGTGAAGTGAGTGAAAGTGTCGTCTTGAAGGTGAAGTGTCGTCTTGAAGGTGAAGTGAGTGAGTGAATGTGAAGTGAGTGAAAGTGTCGTCTTGAAGGTGAAGTGAGTGAAAGTGTCGTCTTGAAGGTGAAGTGAGTGAGTGAAAGTGTCGTCTTGAAGGTGAAGTGAGTGAGTGAAAGTGTCGTCTTGAAGGTGAAGTGAGTGAGTGAAAGTGTCGTCTTGAAGGTGAAGTGAGTGAGTGAAAGTGTCGTCTTGAAGGTGAAGTGAGTGAAAATGTCGTCCTGACGGTGAAGTGAGTGAGTGAAAGTGTCGTCTTGAAGGTGAAGTGAGTGAGTGAAGGTGAAGTGAGTGAGTGAAAGTGTCGTCTTGAAGGTGAAGTGAGTGAGTGAAAGTGTCGTCTTGAAGGTGAAGTGAGTGAAAGTGTCGTCTTGAAGGTGAAGTGAGTGAAAGTGTCGTCTTGAAGGTGAAGTGAGTGAAAGTGTCGTCTTGAAGGTGAAGTGAGTGAAAGTGTCGTCTTGAAGGTGAAGTGAGTGAAAGTGTCGTCTTGAAGGTGAAGTGAGGGAGTGAAAGTGTCGTCTTGAAGGTGAAGTGAGTGAGTGAAAGTGTCGTCTTGAAGGTGAAGTGAGTGAGTGAAAGTGTCGTCTTGAAGGTGAAGTGAGTGAGTGAAAGTGTCGTCTTGAAGGTGAAGTGAGTGAGTGAAAGTGTCGTCTTGAAGGTGAAGTGAGTGAGTGAAAGTGTCGTCTTGAAGGTGAAGTGAGTGAGTGAAAGTGTCGTCTTGAAGGTGAAGTGAGTGAGTGAAAGTGTCGTCTTGAAGGTGAAGTGAGTGAGTGAAAGTGTCGTCTTGAAGGTGAAGTGAGTGAAAGTGTCGTCTTGAAGGTGAAGGTGTAGTGAGTGAGTGAACGTGTCGTCTTGAAGGTGAAGTGAGTGAAAGTGTCGTCTTGAAGGTGAAGTGAGTGAGTGAACGTGTCGTCTTGAAGGTGAAGTGAGTGAGTGTCGTCTTGGAGGTGGAGTGAATGAGTGAAAGTGTCGTCTTGAAGGTGAAGTGAGTGAGTGAAAGTGTCGTCTTGAAGGTGAAGTGAGTGAGTGAAAGTGTCGTCTTGAAGGTGAAGTGAGTGAGTGAAAGTGTCGTCTTGAAGGTGAAGTGAGTGAGTGAAAGTGTCGTCTTGAAGGTGAAGTGAGTGAAAGTGTCGTCTTGAAGGTGAAGTGAGTGAGTGAAAGTGTGAAGTGAGTGAGTGAAAGTGTCGTCTTGAAGGTGAAGTGAGTGAGTGAAAATGTCGTCTTGAAGGTGAAGTGAGTGAGTGAAAGTGTCGTCTTGAAGGTGAAGTGAGTGAGTGAAAGTGTCGTCTTGAAGGTGAAGTGAGTGAGTGAAAGTGTCGTCTTGAAGGTGAAGTGAGTGAGTGAACGTGTCGTCTTGAAGGTGAAGTGAGTGAGTGAAAGTGTCGTCTTGAAGGTGAAGTGAGTGAAAGTGTCTTGAAGGTGAAGTGAGTGAGTGAAAGTGTCGTCTTGAAGGTGAAGTGAGTGAGTGAAAGTGTCGTCTTGAAGGTGAAGTGAGTGAGTGAAAGTGTCGTCTTGAAGGTGAAGTGAGTGAGTGAAAGTGTCGTCTTGAAGGTGAAGTGAGTGAGTGAAAGTGTCGTCTTGAAGGTGAAGTGAGTGAGTGAAAGTGTCGTCTTGAAGGTGAAGTGAGTGAGTGAAAGTGTCGTCTTGAAGGTGAAGTGAGTGAGTGAAAGTGTCGTCTTGAAGGTGAAGTGAGTGAGTGAAAGTGTCGTCTTGAAGGTGAAGTGAGTGAGTGAAAGTGTCGTCTTGAAGGTGAAGTGAGTGAGTGAAAGTGTCGTCTTGAAGGTGAAGTGAGTGAATGAAAAGTGTCGTCTTGAAGGTGAAGTGAGTGAGTGAAAGTGTCGTCTTGAAGGTGAAGTGAGTGAAAGTGTGAGTGAAAAAGTGTCGTCTTGAAGGTGAAGTGAGTGAGTGAAAGTGTCGTCTTGAAGGTGAAGTGAGTGAGTGAAAGTGTCGTCTTGAAGGTGAAGTGAGTGAGTGAAAGTGTCGTCTTGAAGGTGAAGTGAGTGAGTGAAAGTGTCGTCTTGAAGGTGAAGTGAGTGAGTGAAAGTGTCGTCTTGAAGGTGAAGTGAATGAGTGAAAGTGTCGTCTTGAAGGTGAAGTGAGTGAGTGAAAGTGTCGTCTTGAAGGTGAAGTGAGTGAGTGAAAGTGAGTGAAGTGAGTGAAAGTGTCGTCTTGAAGGTGAAGTGAGTGAGTGAAAGTGTCGTCTTGAAGGTGAAGTGAGTGAGTGAAAGTGTCGTCTTGAAGGTGAAGTGAGTGAGTGAAAGTGTCGTCTTGAAGGTGAAGTGAGTGAGTGAAAGTGTCGTCTTGAAGGTGAAGTGAATGAGTGAACGTGTCGTCTTGAAGGTGAAGTGAGTGAGAGTTCATCTCAGATATGCGCAAACGAACCCACAAGGGAAATATATATAACAAAAAGAAACCACTTAACATCTTCCTTTACCTGTGTGGGCGAAACGTCATCAATAAAGTTTATTTTTCCACCAGGTGAAGGTCATATTCTGCCATATTTTAGCACTCTGGTTTAATTTTCTCTTTTGTGCATCCAATTTCCCCCCCTCCCAAAATATATAACAAAAGATGCCAGAAAAATCACAGTAATTTAGAGATGCCCTAATATAAAAATAAAAATGACTGATCATCAAGGCTCTAGGAATCTACTTCTCTTTCATCGTAGTTTCATATATCCAAAAATATATCCAACCCAGTGTGCAGTGCTGTTGTATATTTTTGTTTGCAATAATGCTGGAAGATGGATGGATGTGTTGATGACCATCATTCAAGTGTGATGGATGTGTAGATGTTAGTGACGAGGATATGATGATGACCATCATTTAGGTGATGAATACGTAGATGTTACTCACTAGGATGTGTTGATGATGGTCATTTAAGTGATGTGTATAAACTTTTCGGTTTTCTAACACCTATATGCATCACTTACTTCCATCAGCGGATTTTACCCACCGGTGACGCCGTCTACAACTACTTCACCTTGCGTATATGCAGTGTACAAGCCTCCTCTCGGCGCACATGCTGTACTTTTACCAAGAGTGATGGACAGAACAAGTCAGACTGAGGGACTGATTACCTCAGACTCATCATCATCCACCATCCACTTGCTGGCGAAACGTTTCTACGATAAAGATACTTAAATGTTGTAGAAGTGTCTAATTTATCATCAAGTGATGGATATAAAGATGTTAGTAACGAGGATGTATTGATGACGGATCATTAAAACATAGAGAAGCACTGTAGAAGACCTACTGGACCATGCTAAGCAAGTCCACCTCAACCCCTCACACACATGCTCTGCAACTTCAAAGTTGTGTACTAGTCTAACCTATTTTTTAAAACTACCCAAAATTCTGGTTTGAATGACGATACTTGGAAGCTTGTTCCACTCGTCTACAACTGTGACCAATCCAATGCTTTCCTCTATCCTTTCTAAATCTTATTTTCTTTCTACTTGAACCCATTGCTTCAAGTCATGTTTTAGATATTTTCAGCACGTTATTTATATCCCTTTTAATTATTCCTGTCTTTTATTTATACACTTCGACTATATATCCCCTCTAATTCTACGCCTTTCCAAAGAATGCATTTCGTAGTAATACGTTTGATATATGTTATCAACTTTATCCTTCTCTGTATGTTTTCCAGGGCATTTATGTCCATTCTGTGATACGGTGACCAGACCTGTGCAACATAATCTAAATGATTCCTTTCTAATGATACATAAAGCTGAAGTAGAACCTAAGGACTCTTAATATATATATATATATATATATATATATATATATATATATATATATATATATATATATATATATATATATATATATATATATATATGAAGACAAGAATTCTATCAGCTTTATTAAGAACAGTTATGAAGTGTTGCATTGGTTTTATTTACTAATAACTAGAACTCCTAAGTATCTTCTCTTTTGCATTCAAAGTGATTGACATGCATTTTTAGATAATATTTTTTTTAACACATCGGACGTTTCACACCAAGGATGGGTGGCCCGAAAAAGAAAAACTTTCATTATTCTTTCCGTCACTGTCTTGCCAGAGGCGTGTCCACACTACAGTTATAAGCTACATTAACACCCCTCCTTCAGAGTGCAGACACCGTACTTCCCGTCTCCGGGAATCAAGTCCGGCCTGCCGGTTTCCCTGAATCCCTTTATAAATGTTACCATGCTCACACTCCAACAGCACGTCAAGTCCTAAAAACCATTTGTCTCCATTCGCTCCTATCTAACACGCTCACACATATTTGCTGGAAGTCCAAGTCCCTCGCATACAAAACCATCTTTACCTTCGCCCTCCAACCTTTCCTAGGCCGACGCTTACGACATCTTCCCTCCACTACAGATTTATACACTCTCGAAGTCTTCTATTTTGTTCCATTCTCTCTACACTTCCGATCCACTTCAACAACCCCTCCTCAGCCCTCTGGATAATAGTTTTAGTAATCCTGCACCTCCTCCTAATTTCCAAACTACGAATTTTCTGCATTATATTCACACCACATATTGCCCTCAGACATGATATCTCCATTGCCTCCAGCCTTCTTGTTGTTGCAACATTCATCACCCATGCTTCACACCCATATAAGAGCGTTGGTATAATTATACTCTCATACAGTCCCCTCTTTGCTACCATGCATAATGTTCTTTGTCTCCAGACTCCACAGTGTACCACTCGCCTTATTCCCCGTCAAGTCCGCTCCCAAATATCTGAATATATTCACCTCCATACTCTTTCCCTCCAATCTGACCTCCAGTCTTTAGTTTCCTGGTTTTTTTGTTACCCTCATCACCTAACTGTTTCCTACATTCACTTTTAGCATACTTCTTTTATAGTCCTACCAAACTTAACCACCAACCTCTGCAGCTTTTTCTTCAGAATTTCCCAAAAGCACAGAGTCATCAGCAAAGAGCAACTGTGACAGCTCACACTTTATGTTAGATTCTTTATCTTTTAACCCCACACTTCTTGCCAACAACCGAGCATTCACTTCTCTTACATCCCCATCTATAAATATATTGAACAACCATGACGACATGACACATCCCTGTCTAAGGCCTACGTTTACTGGGAAATAATCTCCCTCACTCCTACATACTCTAACCTGAATCTCAGTATCCTTGTAAAAACTTCACTGTTTTCAGTAACCTACCATTCATCTGCAACATCTACCACATTGTCCCCCAATCCACCCTGTCATACGTCTTTTCCAAATCCATAAATGCCACGAAAACAACTTTACCCTTATCTAAATACTGTTCACCTATATGTTTCACTGTAAACACTTGTTCGACACACCACCTACCCTTCCTAAAGCCTCCTTGTTCATCTGCTGTCCTGCTCTCCGTCTTATTCCTAATTCTTTCAGTGATAACTCTACCATACACTTTACCAGGTATACTCAACAGACTTATTCCACTATAATTTTTACACTCTCTTTTGTCCCCTTCGCTTTTATACAAAGGAACTATGCATGCTCTCTGCCATACATTTATTAAAGATAAGCACTAACCACTCCAAAACTATATCCCTACCTGCTTTTAACATTTCTATCTTTTTCCCATCAATCCCAGCTGCCTTACCTCCTTTCATTCTACCCACTGCCTCACGAACTTCCCCCTTAATCCACTGGACCATACAATCCTTAAGAGTAACGCATCCAGGGGAACTGGATGTTGTACTCGCTACCCAAGTACATACGATGGTGTGGATGACTCTAGGCTAATTTCATTCTAGTCCCTGTTTGGTGTACTAGTACAACGAGCAGTATTTTATATTATTGTGCCCACGAACGAGTGGTATTGATCAATAACAACACTGCGACTAGCCAAGGACGCCTTAATCTAGTGGATTAAGGCGTCATGAGTTTTCGCCCACCATGAGGCAGGCCAAAGCAGCATGAGTTCGAGTGACCTAAGTGCAAGTAGAAGTAGCAACATATACCTGTTATCCGGCGTTTTTATGAGACAGAAAAAGGACACCAGCAATCCTTCCATAAGTGAATAAGTATCATGTTTATTGTCTTTTCAGGTTTAATAACCCTTACATTTGTCTACACTGCATTTGTTACTGATGAGACTACTGCATTAGTAATGCAGATCTTGATGTTTCTTCAGTACAATACAGAAAACGGTGGAAAATCAGAAGAATTCTCAGGTAATCATTCCATCAATTTTGATAAGTTTAGCTGACTGATTACATCGACTCCAGGCTGAGGGACTGATTACCTCAGTCTCCTTCTGATCGTCACCATTCTTTGTATTGGATTGATGAAGCCAATATGTGGAGAAACGTTTCCTGAAATATAACCAAGTGTTGCATATGTGTCTAATTTATCAGAATTTATCTTGCTGCCTAATTCGTTATAGGGATAACTTGCTTATGTCACCATTTATTCTCTTATCTATGTTTATGTGCACTCGCTGAACAATGTATAAGGTACAGCCGTAAACCTGCTAATTAATGCTAATATATAATCAGGCAATCACATGGCATCTCTTCTATGCTTAGAAGCAAACAGAAATGGTCAGGAGGGTCAGTTGTCGTTCAGGTCGTGCATAAGACTGGAGAGGAAATGATATCGAAGTGACTGCAGATACTCTCTGGACATTACTCCAACAGATAGAGTAATTTTATCACTATGTTTTGTAGACGCACACTTCTTGGACAGTATTCCAGCAGACAGGGTTCTCTCAGTATCTCCTGTATTCCTCATTGGTTGAACCATGGGCTCTCTCAGTATCCCTGTTTTCCTCAGTGGTTGAACCATGGGTTCTCTCAATATCCCCTGTATTCCTCAATGGTTAAACCATGGGTACTCTCAGTATCCCATGTTTTCCTCAGCGGTTGAACCATGGGTTCTCTCAGTACCCCCTGTATTTCTCAATGTTTGAACCATGGGTTCTCTCAGTATCACCTTTTTTTCCTCAGTGGCTGAACCATGGGTTCTCTCAGTATCCCCTGTATTCCTCAATGGTTGAACCATAGGTTCTCTCAGTATCCCCTGTATTCCTCAATGGTTGAACCATGGGTTCTCTCAGTATCCCCTGTATTTCTCAATGGTTGAACCATGGGTTCTCTCAGTATCCCCTGTATTTCTCAATGGTTGAACCATGGGTTCTCTCAGTATCCCCTTTTTTCCTCAGTGGTTGAACCTTGGGTTCTCTCAGTATGTCCTACACTCCTCTGATTGAGTAATGAGTATTTTGCACATCTCTTATTTATACCTATGTATATCATTAGTTTTCTCTCTCACCTTTTCATTTTTGATTGGCTTACATAAACAAAAATTTCTTTTGTCTCAAGAGACTGATGGAGGACTTCTGATGCAAGGAAATATAATATATCATACCCCTTCCTCAGATCAAACCGAATTACTACCTTTCACCTTATATTTCCCAGTTAGGTTATATAGTTTGAACATGGAATGTGTTCACAACCATAACGCTGTAATCCCTAGGAAAGGGATTAATTGTAGCAGTACAGAATATACACTGAGAGATGGATAATTCTGGGTGTATATTTCCCGTGCTCCAGGTATCCCTCCCGTGCTCCAGGTATCCCTGCAGATAGAGATCAAAAAGTTGCCCGATTTTTATTCCCTTTTCTTCATTCTATCTCTAACTTTTTGGTTTTTATTTAGCTCATAACTCAAGGTCTCATTCAATCAGCTTCAAAATTTCAACTCACGTGCACGGTCACTAGGGCCAAATTCTTTGAACAATTTGTAGATGTAGGAGCCTTGTCATCAAAGCTGTTGATCCCTTTCCCAGCATCTTGTAATCCCTCTGGTGGCGAAGCATCAAACAATTAAAGAAGGTACCTCTTACTTGAGCGACAACGGAGAGTGTAATTCAAGTGTATAGGCGCAGATTTGACCATTTTATGGGTAAAATTGTGTTAAATGTTTATAATCACGTTAAATAAATTTCAGTTTACATCTGAACGGCTGTAATATATAAGTGGCTGATGTATCTTAGGGGCAGGATAGTACCCATTAAGTTCTATTTCCGTGAGGGCAAATTTGCTGATGTAAAATAATTAGAATCGTTGCCAAAACTGGAGAATGACTCTTATAATCGGCTTCTAATTTTCTCCACAGTTCAGTTCACAGACCTTGTGTCCAGTGCATAAACCTTGAGTTCGGATAACCATACCATAGGTGTGGTTTTCTGGACTCAAGGTTTATGCTGTTATTGGATGGCATGAGTCCCAATTTGCCGGTTTTACTAATTAGTAACATTTATTTATATTCAGTAACTAAAGAATGTCTCTTCAGATCGGCGTCAAAATATTAATGATGATATATTCTGTAAGGAGAACGATACCCCCGTAATTTAGTCTAAATTGTTAAAATTTGTTAAAAAATTACTTAGAAGAGTATAAATCAGATCAAATACTGGAGAATAACTTTTCTTAATGGATTCAAATTTTCCTCATTGATGGGTTTTATTTGAAGAAAGTTTGGTGTTCACTTTCATGTCTATAAATTTAAATTTTCCACTTTTATTAAATAAATTGCTTCCCCATATAATAGCTAGAAAATGCCTCTGCTTGCTCTACCTCACCTGTCTCTGAAATCAAGGTATCAGCGTCTTCCTTAACCGTTGAGACACTTGACGTTATCTCCGACTATATTACGGAGACGAAACCCTCTATGGACACCGACGCGCCTCCTTCCACCCTTTCTTATTTGTCATGACCCTCATAGCAATCTTTTCCTTCACAGCATTCTGATTCCTCCTTGTTTACACGCTTTCCGTTGCTTCCACAAATTGGCTTCACAGACCCTAATAGCCCATAGATTTTATCACTTCTTATTGCTGGCATACCGGTCTTTGTAAATGTCTTATTTACAATGGAATATTCGTGGCCTTAGGGGTATTCGGGGGAAGCTCCAGGTGTTGCTCTCCCAGTTTTCCTCAGTATATGTCGTGTTACAAGAGGCCAAAAGTCGTTCAGTTGTTATTCGTCCCGTTTCGGGCTATGTGCTGTTACATTTTTCTGATCCCTTTCCTGATGAATCATTTAATGAGAGTACGCTTCTTGTGCGCGTTGGTATACCGTATCAAGAGGTCTTTGTTCCTTATCTGCTGCATTATACTGCAGCCCGTATTTATTTACACAGATGGTTTGCTGTCTATATCTTTCCCCCTCCCGTGCGTTCTTGCGTTCTTGATCTCTTCTCTGCCGCCGTCCATCTTGTTGTTAGGTGATTTTAACGCTCACCATCATCTTTGGTGAGGAAGCCACTGTGACTCTCGTGGTGATCAGTTGGAGAATCTTCTCACTTCTCATCATCTTCATGTTTTAAATACAGGTGCTCGCACACATTTTGACCCTTGCACTCAGTCTCTCTCTTGCATTGATCTTTCTATCTGCTCCTTGTCAATCGCACTTGATTACGCTTGGTCTGTTCTCCCGGATTTGCACGACAGTGATCACTTTCCTTTTCTTCTTATTTCTACTACGTATTCCCGACCGCCTCGTAGCCTCTGGTGGCAATTTGTACAAGCGAATTGAGACTTATACTCTCATCTTACAGCTTTTTGTGAGGACCCTTCTTCGTCCTTTATTGATGACCTGGTGCACCAGTTTTCGACCATAGTTTTGACTGCAGTGTCACGTTCTTTTTCTCTAACCTCAGGCAGGCATTCTCAGACATGCGTGCCTTGGTGGTCTCCTGCATGTGCCCGTGTGGTGCGTTTGAAACGTGCTACGTAGGGCCATTATCGATATAATGGGACCTCAGATCGTCTTTTGGATTTTAAGCGGGCAAGGATCGACAGTTTTTCGCCGCGTCATACGTGACGCTAAACGGACTTGATAGTAAGACTACATGTCTACCATTACCTCGACTTCCCCTAAGTGTGCGGTTTGGAAGAAGGTACGGAAGTTGTGTGGCAAGTACATCCCGACCCAGCTCCCGTTTTGCGGGTTGCTGGTGTTGCGGAACCTCTTGAAGTTGCCACGGAAATCGGGAACTATCTTGTCCGTGTCTACCAAAGGCTTAACCTCTGTCCTCGATTCTCGCGTCTAAATCTACCTTGGATTTCTCTTCTAATGGAATGGAGCAGTATACCGTACCATTCACTCTGCTAGAACTAGAGTCCACGCTTTCCGCTTGTCAGTCATCGGCAGTTGGGTCAGATAATATTCATATCCATATGCTATAACATCTGCATTCTACAGCCCTTACAGTCCTTTTGCGAGGAGTTCTGCCTCAACATTGGAAATCTGCCAATGTACTACCGTTCCGCAAACCAGGCACCTCAAGGCTTGATACCTCTCACTATCGTCCCACTACTCTGACCAGTGTAGTCTGCAAGGTGATGGAACGATTGGTTAATAGAGATCTGATATTGCATTTGGAGACTCACAATAGTCTTTCTCCTCGCCAATATGGCTTTCACAAGGGCTGCTCTACTTAGGACCCCTTGCTCCACTTTGATACGTATGTGCGAAATGCTAATATACACTCTGTCCTAGCAGTCTTTTTTGATCTTGATAAGGCATATGGCACCACTTGGAGGTATAATATTTTAGCCTAATCCCGCTCCTTAGGCATCCGCGGTAATCTACCAACCTTCATCGCTGCTTTCTTATCTGAGAGACATTTTCGTGTCTGTGTTGGCGCCTCGCTCTCCTCAGACTTGGTTCAAACCGAGGGAGTCCCACAAGGTTGTCTCTTTGGCACTGCCCTTTTTCTCTTTTGCTATAAATGACCTACCTTCCGTTCTTCCATCGTATATTTGGTCGTCACTTTATGTGGATGACTTAGCTATAACTTACTCAGGTGTTGACTGTCGCCTGGTAGCGGCCTCCCTTCAGGATGCGATTGACTGAGTTTCCTATTGGGCCACTTTTGATAGCTTTAAATTTTCTAATACGATAACAGATTTCATTACCTTCACTAGACGTCCTCTTGTCCCAGATATTCCATTGTATTTACAAGGCTCATGTATCCCAGAATGGGATACAGTTAAGTTTCTTGGCCTTCTCTTCGATCGCCGGTTGACATGGAAACCTCACATTTCCACTTTGAAGGCAACTTGCCGTGGTCGGCTGAATCTCCTTAAAATTCTTGCGCATCGTTCATGGGGAGCAGATCGCCGTTTGCATTCCACCCTAATCTTGTCCAAGCTGAATTATGGCGACCAAGTCTATTCTGCGGCTTCTCCTACAACTCAAAGTTAGATCATCCCCTTCCTCACCATGTTCCTTAGCTGATCGTCATGATGCTCATTGAATTCGTTACTTTGTCCGCGCTCATGACCTGCGTGTTTCTTCTACGTATAGGTTGGTCTCAGAAGTTAGTAGAAGCCCATTGTTTGTTTGGCGCCCCTGCTTACTCCGACCGTTTTCACTTCGTCTTCATTCACTCCGGTCTTCTCTCCAGTTACCTCCCTTGTATGTTCATTTAGCGTCTGCCTTTTTCCTTCCCCATCGGGAGGTTCCGATGGTTCGTGTCTGTTCTCCTCTACTGTCGTGAGCCAAATCTCTCCTTCCTACGACTTTTTCTCGCTCTCTTCTTAATTACTTCATGCTCATGCCGTCGCTGTTTATACAGATGGTTCTAAATTTTCTGACGGTGTTGGGTTCGCAGCGATATTTCCTGACGATGTTGTCCCAAGTCACTTGTTGGACTGCTAGTATTTTTACCGCCAAGTCTTTTCTTTTTACATGAGAAACGTAGACGTTATGAGTTTCGTGTCTAGGGTCACAGAACCCCAAGACAAAGCTGACGGAGGAAACAGAGTTTATACAGTTCCTCGTTATGTTATAATCGTCAAATCCCCCCAAAAAACATTAAATACAGTTTCGTTGTCGTTTGTATGGTTTCTCGGCCATTCTCAACATTTGTACGTAACAACAACAACTGGAGACAAAGTGCCGGTAGGGTTTGTTTGGTTCTTCGCACTGTCTCAATCTGTAAACCCAGCACCGACAACGGCAGCAGAATGCCAGTGGTGACCTTCAGGCTCTTGAGAAATTTTTATTCATTACTCTTTCAACATCTTCCATGTCTAACTAAGCCAAGCTGATGGTTGTCGTGGGTGCGAGGTGATGTTTTATTCGTCAGGAAACCGAGCAGTGTCTCTTAAGTCAGATAATTACCTGTTAAGTAGTTAAGCATCCATTGGTCTACCAGAGGTAACTCTTCACCACATTTAAACCAGAGAGGAACATTACGAAAAAGATTCTTAAGATGATTCAAGAATTGGACAGTTGGGATGTTGGATTCTCTCTCGAGTCCAGTGTGTTGTTTTACCAAACACGCAAAAAAAAAAAAAAAAAAAAGCACAGAGTATATAGGAAAAATTCAAGCCTAGTTATTCCAGCTGCTGGCATATTCCTATTACCCAGCAGTTGTTGTACACAGGCACGTCCCTGGCAAGCTTTTGTCGGGTCTGATTTTGTTTTCCGCTTCCGGTATTTGTAAATTTGGTTATTTTTTTCTTTTCCTTTTTTTCTCTTTTTACATATTCCTACCAGTCCTTTCCCTTTTGTTTCTCTCAATTTTTTCTCTACCTTTCTTTCTCCATTGCTTTTTTTTAGCTTTTTCTTTTTTTTCCTATGGATCGTCTCAGTATCTTCTATTCTATTCTGATTTTGTTTATTCTTATTTCCTCTTCCCGTTCCTCACTTTCCCTCTTCCGTCTTGTTACTCCCGCTGCCTCTCTCCTTTATCTTCATACTCGGCTTTTCCTCTTCTTTCTCCTCCTGCTTCTCCACTTGCTCTTGTTCCTCTTTTTTTCTACATTTACTCTTATCCCTCTACGTTTGCCTCCTTCTCTTGGCCCTTCCTCGCTCTTTACTCTTATTCCTCTTTCTGCTTCTCATCTTCCATATATATTTTCATCTGACTCTCCTTCACTTGTTCCTCCTTTTTCCTCTTCAGTTTTTCTTTTGCTTTGCTCTTCCTATTCTCCCTTGTTCATCCCTCTTCCTCTTCCCCTATTCTGCCTCCTCTCCTTTTCTTGTTCCTCGGCTTGCCTCTTCTCCTTTTAATTCCTCCAATCTTACATTTTCCTATTTTTTCTTTCTCGTTCAACCCTCTTCTTACTCTTGTTCTACTATCTCTTCCTCTTCTTTTTACACGTCCTCCAATCTTACATTTTCATTTTCCTCCCATTCCATCGTCTTAAAGCCACCGAGACTTTTGTTTTAGGGAAACTTCTTGGTAATTAGAGGGAGGAGCCGAGGCAGACAAAAGAAAACGTAGCAAGAAGAGTGCCGTGTCTCGGATTTTTTTTTCTGGCTGTTGTTTCTTTCCTCAACTTCATTATTTTGCCTGGGAACTTTTCTTTCACTTCCTTCACAAACAGCTGACGACCTGATGAGTTGGTCTGGTTGATCTAGGGACTCGCCAATCTGCAGTTACCTTTATGTGGTTGCAGAGATTAATTCTTACCTCCTGGTCGTGTCTCTCTCGACTTGTTGTTTGCTAGATCCACTCCCTCGTAGCCTGGTGGGCCCCTGTGGTACTTGCTTTTGCTTGCTAGATCCACTCCCTCGTAGCCTGGTGGACCCCTGTGGTACTTGCTTTTGCTTGCTAGGTTCACTCCCTCCTAGCCTGGTGGGCCCCTATGGTACTTGCTGTTGCTTGCTAGATTCACTCCCTCGTAGCCTGGTGGGCCCCTGTGGTACTTGCTTTTGCTTGCTATATTCACTCCCTCGTAGCCTGGTGGGCCCCTGTGGTACTTGCTTTTGCTTGCTAGGTACACTCCCTCCTAGCCCGGTGGGCCCCTGTGGTACCTGTTTTTAAAACTATGTGTAGAGACTGCCTTTACCACTTGGTCGAATTTGTCCACTTCCTGATCACCTTTAGGATAGGGAGAAGTACTTGTGAAGTCCCTGTGACTCATATGTTGAGCATGATTTTTCACCTCATTATCATGTCTCCCTTGTTACTTCCGTTCTCAGGTTCAGTTCGGTGGGCCTCACTTCTTTGTTTATACCCCACAACTTTGAGACAATCATCATTGCATACAGTGCCAGTTTCTTCAATTTTTTGGCATGCTTTCTCAGGAGTAGATTTTATGCAAGTGCTGCACAGCTCAAGATGGACCCGACGTATGCTGTAGAAGAGGCCATGAGTGGGGCTTTGTCGAGATTCCCGAAGACTTAGATTTGCTAAACGAGCATTGGCTGCAGAGGTTCATACGCCGATATGCTTGGGACTTTGCTCACCTTAGGTTTTTTTTCTCTCAGTGAGGATTGAGGTCTCTTTCCCCGAGTATGCAGTCAGTGCCCGGTCTTGCACCTTCCACAATCTTTATAACCTTGCATTTGCTGGGGTTGAATTAAAGTAACCACATATCCGAATAATTTCAAAGTCTGTACAGATTCATTTGTAGCCATTCCTTGTCCTCATCGGTTTTTATTCTCTCCATTAGTCTTTCAGCACCAGCAAACAGGTATACATCTGCCTCAGTCGCATCTGGAATGTCATTCACCTACATCAGAGGATCGTCTTCACGATCCTCTGGGAACGTACTTGCTGTGACATCCTCCTCTTTTCTGCAATTTTACAAGCTTCTGATGATGTGTTGATTGCAACACGAAAGGCCTAGAGCTATCATTCTACTTCCCCTTTGTTGTTTTGCGAATATATATATATATATATATATATATATATATATATATATATATATATATATATATATATATATATATATATATATATATATACATATATATTTAAATATATGTATTCAGTATATATTCATTTATAGCCTCCTTAAATCATTGTATTAGTAAACTAACTTGCTTCCTAACTATTCGTTTGTTGTCGATGTTCGATAAAGGTAATAAAAGTAATAGTAAGTACGAACGTAATAAACGTAATAAAAAGTACAAAGCAATATACACATTGGAAGTGTATCTGTCAGTGTTTGTTAACTTCGGTATTACATTAATTAAATCACCCTTTTAGGAATCAATATATCGATAAATCTATATATAAACCATCCGAAGCCTGCAAAGTACTGGAAAAATATTTCAGAGACGAAATAGTTCATCTGTATCATGCCTAGCTGAATTTAATTCGATATTTTTTTAAGTTTCTTGAAAGGAGGCTTGGCGTCAGTGAAGGGCTCTTAGTCCAAGAAAATGGAGCTACTCTAACATATTTTGGATGACTCATGAAATCATATTAAAACAACTTCAAACAAACCACTGAACGGGTGGGATTTGTAGGCAGCTGGCCAAGTGGCTTACGCACTGGCCTGGAGTTTTACGACTCACTCTCCTTGGGTTCAAACCTCAACCGTTCCCTAGTTTATATTCTGGAGGAACCCTAATTACATACTATGTCCCAGAAGTTTAATAACCAGTACCTGTCTGCTAGAAATGCCAGGTTTCATTGTTAGAGTCTTGGAACACACAATACAGACGTGTTGACACACTATAATGCGTCTGTTAGATGACATCTTGATCATGCGGTCCAGTTTCGCTCTAACAAAACGACATAAGAGACGAAGATGTATAACAAGAGCAGCAAAACTCATACCATCGCTTAGAAACAAACCAAATAACGAAACATCAAAGCATTCTACCTTTTTTTTCCTCTCATGAAAAAAAGGCTTCGAGAAAATCTCATTTAAACCTTTAAAATATTGAATGGGGTTGATACTCTTAAAGATGAAAATATATTTGAAGTGCTGAATGAATCCGCGACTCGAAACAATGAAATGAATCTTCAAGGCTGAAGATGCAGCCCGAACATGTGCAATGCTTTGTTGCACACTCGTTCAGGAACCCGCTAGACAAGCACTTTGCAAGTATAATTTTCAAGTATATATATCCTGCTCTAGTAGGAGGAGTTGCCTAAGTCTTCAGGACCTACGTGCTTAGTGTGGATAGATCCGTCAAGCTTGATGAGTCTGCCAAAATTATTTTATATATTGGAACACTTGATAATAAGTTGCAGTGAGCAACAACGTACAGAGTATAATGAGGGAGGACAGGAGCCAAGATGTTGCTTAGTACACTCCCTACATCATACAATAATTCTAAACTTAAATTAACCCCACACTGAACATTATAAAGTTTCCGTAGATCTGGCACTTTGAAGTCAACAGATTCCTGATATATGTTTGGCAACTTCACCAGGAGGATTACTTAACAGCAAGGCAGTAGAGTCAATATTAGTAGTAGTGGTAGTAGTAGTGTAGATGACTGAGTTACTCGGAGGTTGAATCAGTGGCATACACAGAGTTGCGAGTGTCAGTGGAGTAACAAGAGTAGTTTAAAAATGTAAACAGTATTAATTTAGTAGAAGCAGTCGTAGCCCACGTTTTCCATTTAGCTTCATCAGACCTCTAAATTCGATGCCATTTTTTTTAATATGGTATGGTATATTTTACCCCAAGTTTTATTCCGGCAGTGGTCGGAGGAAGTGGAGGGTATTATGAGAGGGAGCATTTTGCTCTTCTGTTACTGTGTCACAGAAAAAAAAAATACACAATAGTGCTTAAACAAGGCAGCAGTAGATAATTCTTCTGAGCTTCATGTACTACGTGCAGTGAATTAGCACTTCCACACGCTAATAATAATAATTATAATAATCAAATGCAGATGCAAATAGGTGATAAGAAATCAAATTCCCACATCAATAAAAAAATATTCACATATTTTTAAGTAGCATTTTAATTTGAATATGTTGTATATTAGACTAAGTAATTTTAAGTGTATAGTGAGTCTGTAAATTTAAATTAATGGGATGTCAATTTTATTTACGCAAGTTGCGACTGTTTTATTAGTTTTAAATTTACTATAATTATAATAATGAAGAATTTATATCCACTTTTAAAGTTCTAGTTTTAAGTGGCTTCATTTACATTCTAGTGAGCTGTATTTTAATTAATTTATGAATATACTAATTTTGCATTCTACGCAGCTCTGTTTAATGTTATGTATATGTTGGTGGTGGTAGAACTCTGCCGGGAGGCGGGGGAGGGAGGCAGGCAGGGTGGAAGGAAGGAGAGAGAGAGAGAGGTTAAGGGAAAGGGGAAAAGTAGAGAGAGGAGAGGGAGGGAGGGAGGTTAAAGGAAAAGGTAAAAGTAGAGAAAGGGTGGAAAGCTAAAGAGAAGTTGGGAAGGAATAGCGTTTCGGTGTAAACGAGAATAATATTCAGATGCCTATTTTTACCAGTTATATATCGTAGGATATGATGGGATACGGACCCTGGGATGCCCTCTCTCTCTCTCACTCTCTCTCTCTTTCTCTCTCTCTCTCTCTCTCTCTCTCTCTCTCTCTATATATATATATATATATATATATATATATATATATATATATATATATATATATATATATATATATATATATATATATATATATTAATAATATGTGTGTGGGTTTGTGGGATAAGCTAAAAAAGTGTTAAGAGAGAATAAGTTATCATATGAGAGGTTTTTACAAAGCAGATGTAATACAGGGAGGAAGGAATATATGGTGAATTAAAGAGACATTAATATGAATGGTAAGGGAATGCATGAGTGGAGCAAATGAGAGACTGGGTAAGGTGTCAACAAATTTTGCTGAGAATAAAAATTAGTTTTGGAGTGAGATTAGGTTGAGAAAGCCTCGGGAACGAATCGATTTGACGTTAAAAACAGAAGATGAGAGTTATTAGATGGGGAGTTGAGGATATTGTGAAGATAGAGGGAACATTATGAGGAACTGTTTGCTGATAAAGGGAGGTACAATATCTTTTAGGTGTGAGGAAGAACCATATGTGAGTGTAGGCTGGGTGCATGTGGCTGTGGACAACAGTAAGGGGGTAAAGCAGATAGGATTAATGGGATCAAGAGGGAAATGTTAAAAGTAGGTGAAGATATAGTTTCGTAGTGAATGGCAGAGAACATGCATAAAATCTTTGCATAAAGGCAAAAGGGACGAAAGAGAATGTAAGAATTAACGGGAAACAAGCTTGTTGTGTATACCTGGGAAGGTGTATGGTAGTTATTGTTGAAAAATTTAAGGATAACACGGAGAGGACGAACTCAGTTGAACAAGGAGACTTTAGGAAGGATAAGGAGGGGTGTAGACCAAGTGTTTACAGCGAAGCATGTACGTGAACAGTGTTTAGTATTTAGATAAGGGTAAGAAAGTTTTCGTTGCATGGAACTGCAAAAGGCATATGATATGGTGGATGTTGCAAGTGTATGAAATAAGTGGTAGGTTGTTGAAAGCAGTTAAGGTTTTATTAGGATAGTGAGGCTTAGGTTATGTAGGAGAGATTAAAAGATAAGGCATTTAATATAGAGAGGAAGTTGTCAAAGTTGCTTTTTTCCGATGACACTGTGTTTTTGAGATATTCTAAAGAGAAGCTGGAAAGGCAGGTGGACGAATTTGGGTGAGCATGTAAAAAAGGAAATTAAAAGTGAACATGAAGAGCAGGGTGATGATAGGCAACTAAAAATTTTGGTAATGCATGTTTGAATATTAGATAGGAAGGAGTATGGAGGAAGTGAATGTATTCAGATATTTGGGAGTGGACTTGTCAACTTGTCTGTGAAAGATAAGGTGACCCATAGATCTAACGAACGGAAAAATGTAAGAAAAAGAACGTTATGCACTGAGGCAAGAGAAAGAAATATATGAGAGTATCAGTGCCCTTATGTGGGTTTTAAATCCTGGGTTATGAATGTTGCAACAAGGAGAAGGCTGGAGGCAGTGGAGATGTCCTGTCTGATGGCGATGTGTGGTGTGAATATTATGCATAGAATCCGCAGTTTGGAGATTAGGAGGCGCGGGATTACTAAAACTATTATCCATAGGATGACTTGGAGGGCATGAAAATCTGTAGAGGAGGGAAGGCGGGATATGGGTCGTCCTATGACAGGTTGGAGGGAGGAGGCGCAAAGGAGGTTTTGCGTGCGAGGGTCTTAGACATCCAGCATGCGTGTTAGATAGAAGTTGGAGTGAAAGCTAGGTAACATTAAAGGATTCAGGGAAATCTGTTAGCAAAGCGTCTGTACTCTGAAGGAGAATTGGGAACGTGAACTGTTTCAAGCTGCAGTATCGGAGTGCCTGTGGGAAGACAGTGATGGAGTGGATGGTGAAAGTGTTTCTTCTTTTACAGGGTCACCCTACATACATACATACATAGATACATATGTAATGTAGCTAATCGCAAAAAATAAATCAACATTACAACAGAACCGCAAGGGAGGGAGGAAGGGTGAGCTTGCGTAATGAAGTTGCTCCGAGGCCTTTCCCATTGCAGATTGTAATTGCATCTTGAGAAGCAATCCAATAAAAAGGGAATGAGAATTTCAGTTCGGGCCTAGACACATGCTTTTAGGAGTACCATACAGTCCAGAAGGCCAGCTAAGAGATGCATCTGCCACTCCACTGCCTGTGCTCTGCTGACTAAGGAATGTTTTAAGAAAAGCACAAAATGACAGTAATGTCCATAAGTTTCACGAAAGTGATGCTAATCAAGAGTAACTTATGTTTCAAGATGATACTCAGCGCCCACCTCAAGTCTGCCCAAAATTCTATGTAGAATTATTGGTATTTACTAAAGGGAATAAAGTCTTAACTTAACCTTTCAACTCTAAAGAGCTTTATGTATGAATATATATATATATGTATATATATATATATATATATATATATATATATATATATATATATATATATATATATATATATGTATATATATATATATATATATATATATATATATATATATATATATATATATATATATATATATATATATAAGTAATATGTCGAGCCGAATAGGTAAAACATGATGCGATTTTAACTTAAATATCAACGTTCTTCTTGCTGAATAAGGCAAGCGAAAATTTGCGTATGCAATATTTTCGCAAAAAATCTTTCTGAACCTAGCAAAAAAATATATTTCATTGTGTATGTTTATTATTAAATTTCTGTAAACTTATGTAAAATATATTTAGTTGGGATAGGCTATTTTAAATTACGCTTGTTATAACAAGGTTAGGTAAGTTTTCAAAGATTCTTTTGGTATACATATATATATATATATATATATATATATATATATATATATATATATATATATATATATATATATATATATATATATATATATATATATTATATATTTATTTTTTTATTATTATCACTCTGGCCGATTCCCACCAAGGCAGGGTGGCCCGAAAAAGAAAAACTTTCACCATCATTCACTCCATCACTGTCTTGCCAGAAGGGTGCTTTACACTACAGTTTTTAAACTGCAACATTAACACCCCTCCAGAGTGCAGGCACTGTACTTCCAATCTCCAGGACTCAAGTCCGGCCTGCCGATTTCCCTGAACCCCTTCATAAATGTTACTTTGCTCACACTCCAACAGCACGTCAAGTATTAAAAACCATTTGTCTCCATTCACTCCTATCAAACACGCTCACGCATACCTGCTGGAAGTCCAAGCCCCTCGCACACAAAACCTCCTTTACCCCCGCTCTCCAACTTTTCCTAGGCCGACCCCTACCCCGCCTTCCTTCCACTACTGACTGATACACTCTTGAAGTCATTCTGTTTCGATCCATTCTCTCTACATGTCCGAACCACCTCAACAGCCCTTCCTCAGCCCTCTGGACAACAGTTTTGATAATCCCACACCTCCTCCTAACATCCAAACTACGAATTCTCTGCATTATATTCACACCACACATTGCCCTCAGACATGACATCTCCACTGCCTCCAGCCTTCTCCTCGCTGCAACATTCATCACCCATGCTTCACACCCATATAATAGCGTTGGTAAAACTATACTCTCATACATTCCCCTCTTTGCCTCCAAGGACAAAGTTCTTTGTCTTCACAAACTCCTAAGTGCACCACTCACTCTTTTTCCCTCATCAATTCTATGATTCACCTCATCTTTCATAGACCCATCCGCTCACACGTCCACTCCCAAATATCTGAATACATTCACCTCCTCCATACTCTCTCCCTCCAATCTGATATTCAATCTTTCATCACCTAATCTTTTTGTTATCCTCATAACCTTACTCTTTCCTGTATTCACCTTTAATTTTCTTCTTTTGCACACCCTACCAAATTCATCCACCAATCTCTGCAACTTCTCTTCAGAATCTCCCAAGAGCACAGTGTCATCAGCAAAGAGCAACTGTGACAACTCCCACTTTATGTGTGATTCTTTATCTTTTAACTCCACGCCTCCTGTCAAGACACTCGCATTTACTTCTCTTACAACCCCATCTATAAATATATTAAACAACTACGGTGACATCACACATCCTTGTCTAAGGCCTACTTTTACTGGGAAATAATTTTCCCTCTTTCCTACATACTCTAACTTGAGCCTCACTATCCTCGTAAAAACTCTTCACTGCTTTCAGTAACCTACCTCCTACACCATACACTTGCAACATCTGCCACATTGCCCCCCTATCCACCCTGTCATACGCCTTTTCCAAATCCATAAATGCCACAAAGACCTCTTTAGCCTTATCTAAATACTGTTCACTTATATGTTTCACTGTAAACACCTGGTCCACACACCCCCTACCTTTCCTAAAGCCTCCTTGTTCATCTGCTATCCTATTCTCCGTCTTACTCTTAATTCTTTCAATAATAACTCTACCATACACTTTACCAGGTATACTCAGCAGACTTATCCCCCTATAATTTTTGCACTCTCTTTTATCCCCTTTGCCTTTATACAAAGAAACTATGCATGCTCTCTGCCAATCCCTAGGTACCTTACCCTCTTCCATACATTTATTAAATAATTGCACCAACCACTCCAAAACTATATCCCCACCTGCTTTTAACAATTCTGTCTTTATCCCATCAATCCCGGCTGCCTTACCCCCTTTCATTTTACCTACTGCCTCACGAACGTCCCCCACACTCACAACTGGCTCTTCCTCACTCCTACAAGATGTTATTCCTCCTTGTCCTATACACGAAATCACAGCTTCCCTATCTTCATCAACATTTAACAATTCCTCAAAATATTCCCTCCATCTTCCCAATACCTCTAACTCTCCATTTAATAACTCTCCTCTCCTATTTTTAACTGACAAATCCATTTGTTCTCTAGGCTTTCTTAACTTGTTAATCTCACTCCAAAACTTTTTCTTATTTTCAACAAAATTTGTTGATAACATCTCACCCACTCTCTCATTTGCTCTCTTTTTACATTGCTTCACCACTCTCTTAACCTCCCTCTTTTTCTCCATATACTCTTCCCTCCTTGCATCACTTCTACTTTGTAAAAACTTCTCACATGCTAACTTTTTCTCCCTTACTACTCTCTTTACATCATCATTCCACCAATCGCTTCTTTTCCCTCCCGCACCCACTTTCCTGTAACCACAAACTTATGCTGAACACTCTAACACTACATTTTTAAACCTACCCCATACCTCTTCGACCCCATTGCCTATGCTCTCATTAGCCCATCTATCCTCCAATAGCTGTTTATATCTTACCCTAACTGCCTCCTCTTTTAGTTTATAAACCTTCACCTCTCTCTTCCCTGATGCTTCTATTCTCCTTGTATCCCATCTACCTTTTACTCTCAGTGTAGCTACAACTGGAAAGTGATCTGATATATCTGTGGCCCCTCTATAAACATGTACATCCTGAAGTCTACTCAACAGTCTTTTATCTACCAATACATAATCCAACAAACTACTGTCATTTCGCCTTACATCATATCTTGTATACTTATTTATCCTCTTTTTCTTAAAATTTGTATTACCTATAACTAAACCCCTTTCTATACAAAGTTCAATCAAAGGGCTCCCATTATCATTTACACCTGGCACCCCAAACTTACCTACCGCACCCTCTCTAAAAGTTTCTCCTACTTTAGCATTCAGGTCCCCTACCACAATTACTCTCTCACTTGGTTCAAAGGCTCCTATACATTCACTTAACATCTCCCAAAATCTCTCTCTCTCCTCTGCATTCCTCTCTTCTCCAGGTGCATACACGCTTATTATGACCCACTTCTCGCATCCAACCTTTACTTTAATCTACTTAATTCTTGAATTTACACATTCATATTCTCTTTTCTCCTTCCATAACTGATCATTTAACATTACTGCTACCCCTTCCTTTGCTCTAACTCTCTCAGATACTCCAGATTTAATCCCATTTATTTCCCCCCACTGAAACTCTCCTACCCCCTTCAGCTTTGTTTCGCTTAGGGCCAGGACATCCAACTTCTTTTCATTCATAACATCAGCAATCATCTGTTTTTTGTCATCCGCACTACATCCACGCACATTTAAGCATCCCATATATATGGGATATATATATATATATATATATATATATATATATATATATATATATATATATATATATATATATATATATATATATATATATGTATATATATATATATATGTATATATATGTCGTGCCGAATATGTAAAACTGGTCAATTATCAAGAACTCATTTTAAATTAAGTCCTTTCTAAAATTTTCTCTTATACATTGAAAGATATATTTTTTTCATTAATGTTAATGTAGAAATTTTTAATTTTGCACCAAAAGAATCTTAGAAAACTTACCTAACCTTATTATAACAAGATAATTTTATTTTAACCTAACCCAACTAAATATATTTTAAATACGTTTACAATAATTAAGTACTAAAAAACACAATCAAATAATATATTTTTTTCGTTAGGTTCAGAATGATTTTTGCGAAATTATTGCATACACAAATTTTCACTTGTCCTATACGGCAAGATGAGAGTTGCTATTTAAGCCAAGATCGCAAATTCTGCCTATTCGGCACGACGTATATACATACATATATATATATATATATATATATATATATATATATATATATATATATATATATATATATATATATTTATATATATATATATATATATATATATATATATATATATATATATATATATATATATATATATATATATATATATATATATATATATAACAAGTCGGCCGTCTCCCACCGAGGCTGGGTGACCCAAAAAAGAAAGAAAATCCCCAAAAAGAAAATACTTTCATCATTCAACAATATCCCGAACCCCTCCTTTAGAGTGCAGGCATTGTACTTCCCATTTCCAGGACGCAAGTCCGGCTATATAAAAATAACCGGTTTCCCTGAATCTCTTCACTAAACATTACCCTGCTCACACTCCAACAGATCGTCAGGTCCCAAATACCATTCGTCTCCATTCACTCCTATCTAACACGCTCACGCACGCTTGCTGGAAGTCCAGGCCCCTCGCCCACAAAACACTCCTTTACCCCCTCCCTCCAACCTTTTCGAGGACGACCCCTAACCCGCCTTCCTTCCCATACAGATTTATACGCTCTCCATGTCATTCTACTTTGATCCATTCTCTCTAAATGACCAAACCACCTCAACAACCCTTCTTCAGCCCTCTGACTAATACTTTTATTAACTCCACACCCTCTCTTAATTTCCACAATCCGAATTTTCTGCATAATATTTACACCACACATTGCCCTTAGACAGGACATCTGCACTGCCTCCAATCGCCTCCTCGCTGCTGCATTCACAACTCAAGCTTCACACCCATATAAGAATGTTGGTACTACTATACTTTCATACATTCCCTTCTTTGCCTCCATAGATTACGTTTTTTGTCTCCAAATATACCTCAACGCACCACTCACCTTCTTTCTCCTCCTCAATTCTATGATTAACCTCATCCTTCATAATCCATCCGCCGACACATCAACTCCCACGTATCTAAAAACATTCACTTCTTCCATACTCCTCCTCCCCAATTTGATATCCAATTTTTCTTTATCTAAATCATTTGATACCCTCATCACCTTACTCTTTTCTATGTTCACTTTCAACTTTCTACCTTTACACACACTCCCAAACTCATCCACTAACCTTTGCAATTTTTCTTTAGAATCTCCCATGAGCACAGAATCATCAGCAAAAAGCAACTGTGTCAATTCCCATTTTATATTTGATTTCTTATAAATTAATTACACCCCTCTCCCGAACACCCTAGCATTTACTTCTTTTACAACCCCATCTATAACTATATTAAATAACCATGGTGACATTACACATCCCTGTCTAAGACCTACTTTTACCGGGAAGTAGTCTCCCTCTATTCTACAGACCCTAACCTGAGCCTCACTATCCTCATAAAAACTCTTAACAGCATTTAGTAACTGACCACCTATTCCATAAACTTGCAACATCTGCCACATTGCTCCTCTATCCACTCTATCATATGCCTTTTCTAAATCCATAAATGCAATATTATTATTATTATAATCAAGGGGAAAGCGCTAAACCCGTAGGATTATACAGCGCCTGGGGGGGATGTGGAAGTCATTCAGGCTTGATTCGGGGAACTGGAGTACAGATCCAATTCCCTAAATCAAGAGCCTCTCACCAGCATCAATGAACCTTCCCTGAGGGGCATAAATGCAATAAAAACTTCCCTACCTTTATCTAAATACTGTTCACATATATGCTTCAATGTAAACACTTGATCTACACATCCCCTACCCACTCTGAAACCTCCTTGCTCATTTGCAATCCTTCATTCTGTCTTACCTCTAATTCTTTCAATAATAACCCTACCCTACACTTTCCCTGGTATGCTCAGTAAACTTATTCCTCTATAATTTTTACAATCTCTTTTGTCCCCCTTCCCTTTATATAAAGGGACTACACATGCTCTCCGCCAATCCCTAGGTACCTTCCCCACTTTCATACATTTATTAAACAAAAGTACCAAATACTCCAACACTATCCCCCCCCTGCTTTTAACATTTCTGTGATGATCCCATCAGTTCCAACTGCTTTACCCCCTTTCATTCTACGTAATGCCTAACGCACCTCCCTAATACATCCTGTTCTTCTTCACTCCTAAAAGATGGTATACCTCTCTGGCAAGTGCATGAAATTACCGCTTCCTTTCTTCGTCGACATTTAAAAGTTCCTCAAAATATTCTCGCCATCTACCCAAAGCCTCCATCTCCCCATCTACTAACTCCCCTACTCTGTTTTTAACTGACAAATTCATACGTTCCCTAGGCTTTCTTAACTTGTTTAACTCACTCCAAATTTTTTTTCTTATTTTCATTAAAATTTCTTGACAGTGCCTCTCCCACTCTATCATCTGCTCTCCTTTTGCGCTCTCTCACCACTCTCTTCACCTTTCTTTTACTCTCCATATACTCTACTCTTCTTATAGCACTTCTGCTTTGTAAAAACCTCTCATAAGCTAACTTTTTCTCTTTTATCACACCCTTTTCTTCATCATTCCAACAATCACTCCTCTTTCCTCCTGCACCCACCCTCCTATAACCACAAACTTCTGCGGCACTTTCTAATAATGCATTTTTAAAACTATTCCAACCCTCTTCAACCCCGCCACTGCTCATACTTGCACCAGTCCACCTTTCTGCCAATAGTTCCTTGTATCTCACCCGAACTTCCTCCTCCTCTAGTTTATACACTTTCACCTCCCACTTGCTTGTTGTTGCCATTTTCTTCTTTTCCCATCTACCTCTTACTCTTACTGTAGCTACAACTAAATAATGATCCGATATATCAGTTGCCCCTCTATAAACGTGTACATCCTGGAGACTACCCATCAATATTTTATCCACCAATACATAATCTAACAAACTACTTTCATTACGTGCTATATCATACCTTGTATATTTATTTATCCTCTTCTTCATAAAATATGTATTACTAATTATCAAACCTCTTTCTACACATAGCTCAATTAAAGGCTCCCCATTTTTATTTACCCCTGGCACCCCAAATTTACCTACTACTCCCTCCACAACATTTTTGCCCTCTTTAGCATTGAAATCCCCAACAACAAGTACTCTCACACTTGGTTCAAAACTCCCCACGCATTCACTCAACATTTCCCAAAATCTCTCTCTCTCCTCTACACTTCTCTCTTCTTCAGGTGCATATACGCTTACTATAACCCACTTTTCACATCCAACCTTTATTTTACTCCACATAATCCTTGAATTAATACATTTGTAGTCCCTCTTTTCCTGCAATAACTTATCCTTCATTATTGCTACTCCTTCTTTAGCTCTAACTCTATTTAAAACCCCTCACCTAATCCCATTTATTCCTCTCCACTGAAACTCTCCCACCCCGTTCAGCTTTGTTTCACTTAAAGCCAGGACATCCAGCTTCTTCTCATTCATAACATCCAGAATCATCTCTTTCTTATCATTTGCACAACATCCACGCACATTCAGACTTCCCACTTTGACAATTTTCTTATTATTCTTTCTAGTAATTTATTACAGGAAAAGGGGTTACTAGCCCATTGTTCCCGGCATTTTAGCTGACTTTTACAACACGCATGGCTTACGGAGGAAAGATTCTTATTTCACTTCCCCATGGATATAAAAGGAAAAGTAATAAGACCAAGAACTATTATGAATAAAATCAAAGAAAACTCAGATGAGTGTGTATAAATAAACATGTACATGTATGTGTAGTGTGACCTAAGTGTAAGTAGAAGTAGCAAGACGTACATGTAATCTTGCATATTTATGAGACAGACAAAAGACACCAGCAATACACAAATAACCCGCACATAAAAGACAGAAGCTTACGACGACGTTTCGGTCCGACTTGGACCATTGACAAAGTCACACTAACAGAGGAGGAGCAGGACGGCTATATATAGGCAGGAAGAGGTGGAGGTAGTAGTAGTGGTAGTAGTAGTGGTGGTAGTAGTACAAGGATTGTATATAATACCGACAGGATGAAATGACACATGCACAACACCCGGGCATCCCCACCTTAGACGTTTCGCCATCCAGCCAGCCACTGGATGGCGAAACGTCCGCAACAAAGACAACCAGACGCCGCACATGTGTCTAATTTCATCAGTAGATGTAGTAGAAGAAGAAGAGGTAGTAGTAGTGGTAGTGGTAGAAGTGGGAAATAAGGAAGACGAGCCAGACAAATACAAAGGAAGGGGAGCACTGCAAGAGAGCTAGAAACCCACAGAGGGAGAGCAAGCGCACCGAGGTGCGTGAAAGGGGAAGTGGTGAAATAAAATAAAGAAGGAACAGAAACACGAGACAGGAGAGAGAAAGACAACCCAGAGGAGAAAAGGAGAGAGGAAAGGGGAAGAGGAAGAAGAAAAAGAAGAAGAAGAAGAAAAAAAATGAGGATTCAGGATTCAGGTTAAGTCACGGGTGTTCTGAAGTTTGGAGCATTTTACAATGTAGTGGGAGAGGAAGGCATCTACAGAGACGAAGCCAGGGCTAAGGTTCATACAAGGAAAGTTGTGTATAAGAGAGGATTCAACTAGACGGCGACTGTTCGAGTTGGAAGTAGGGAAGACAGTTTTAGCAGAAGACCAGTCAATAGGATGGTTATGATCTCTGACGTGACAGAAAAGAGCATTGTTAGTGTCGGCAAGCCTAACACTATTTTTGTGCTCCCTAAGTCTGTCAGAAAGAGATCGACCAGTTTCTCCAAAGTATTGAAGAGGACAGGAGGAGCAAGAAATAGAGTAGACACCAGGAACATCTGTAGAGGGAGGAGATGTATGAACGAGATTAGTGCGAAGAGTGTTAGTCTGGCGGAAGGTAAGCTTGATGTCTAAGGGACGGAGAGAATTGTTGAGATTAGAAAGACCGGAAATGTAGGGAAGGCAGAGGATAGAAGAGTTCCCATGAGTAGAGAGTTTGGGAGAGAAGAAATTGCGTTTAGCACGTGAGAGGGCAGAGTCTATGAAATGGGAAGGGTAGCCAAGACGGGAGAACGAATTATAAAGAGTGGAAATTTCTGCTGGAAGGAACTGAGGATCACAGATGCGGAGGGCACGGAGAAAGAGGGAGATAAGAACACTTTTCTTGACAGGGGAAGCATGATAGGAAAAGTAGTGAATGTACATGCCACTGTGCATAGGTTTACGGTAAACGGAAAAGGAAAAACCTGTATCTGAGCGGTGGACATGGACATCAAGGAAAGGAAGTAAGGAATTAGATTCCCATTCAGCTTTAAACTTAATGGAAGGGGCAAGATTGTTAAGAGCTTCAAGAAAAGGTTGGAAGAGACTGGAGTCATGAGGCCACAGAGCAAAGATGTCATCCACATAGCGGAGCCAGAGTGAAGGTTGCACATCGAGGGTAGGAAGAAGAACAGTCTCGAAGTATTCCATGTAAAGATTAGCAAGGACAGGAGAGAGAGGAGAGCCCATAGCGACACCGAAGGTTTGGGAATAATATTTCCCTTGGAAGGAAAAGGAGTTAGAGTCCACACAGAGGCGGATCAGATCAAGAAAGACATCAGTGGGGATAGGGAGATGAAGAAACCCTTCATGGGCCTTCTCTCTAAGGAAATCAAGGACATCATCAAGAGGGACATTGGTGAAGAGGGACTCAACGTCAAGACTAAGCATCTTACAGGTTGGGAGAGAGCGAACCCGTTCAATGAAGTCTTGAGAGTGACGGAGGTGGGCAGGAGAAAAAGTACCAAGAGAGGGAGTGAGGGTTTTGGCCAGCCAAGAAGCAAGAGAATAAGAGACAGAACCTCTAGAGGATATGATAGGACGAAGAGGAATATCAGGTTTATGAGTTTTGGGAAGGCCATAGAAATAGGGAAGAGAGGGACAGATGACACGAAACCGTTGAACAAGGTCAAAGTCAGGAGGACAGAGGTCGGAGAGAGTCCTTAGTTTTTTGTTGAAAGTTCTCTTGATGCGATCAAGAGGGTTGGAAACGAGAGGAGTGTAGGTGCGTGAGTCAGAGAGCAAGACATCAGCTTTACGGAGGTAATCCTCGCGATCAAGGATAACTACCGAATTACCTTTGTCGGAAGATAGTATGACAATGTTAGTGTTAGATTTAAGAGAAGAAAGGGCAAGTTGGTAACGGCGTGGAAGGTGGTGATTCTTGGAAAACAGACTAACAAGAGCAGGAAGGAGAGCACCACGAAAAGTGGACAAGTCAGGAAGATTACGGAAGCGAGATTGACGAAAGGAATCAAAAGAGCTAATCAGGGAAATACCAGCGCGAGGAGTAGGCGAAGTGGCAAAGGAAAGACCAAAACCAAGAAGTTCAAGCTCATACTGAGAGAGTGAGACAGAAGACAGATTAGTAACACAGTCAGTGAGGGAGAATTTAGACCAAGGGCTAGCTGAGATGAGACGTTGAAGTTTATTTTGTAGTTTGGAAGAATGAATTTGCGCATTCAGGCGAGCAGTGTCAAAGGCAATGGTAGAGAGAAGGTTACAGAGATCCTGTGGTAGAGCCGCAAAGAGAGCACGTTGACGTTGACGGAGAGTAAAGAAGGCATCTTCAACCTGTGATTTAGTAGAAAGAATGAGCTGTTGAAGTAGGAGACGGGCATGATCAGGAAAGGGAGTGCCCAGTGGGTTGGTTTTCAGGAAGTGGGAGAAGGAAGGTGGCAGAACTTGTTCAGCAAGACAGTCACGTAGGAAGCGAAGCTGATTCTTACGACGCCGGGTAGCAATAAGAGCAGCCTCATAAGATCGAAAGAGGGGTTTAAAAGAGGGAAGAACATTAAAAAAGTTGGAGAGAATATGACGCTTAACTGCGGGGTCCATAAATAAATAACAAAAAGGCACAATACCGTGACTGGAACGATACACAAATAACCCGCACATAATTGTACAGGATTGTATTATATACAATCCTTGTACTACTACCACCACTACTACTACCACTACTACTACCTCCACCTCTTCCTGCCTATATATAGCCGTCCTGCTCCTCCTCTGTTAGTGTGACTTTGTCAATGGTCCAAGTCGGACCGAAACGTCGTCGTAAGCTTCTGTCTTTTATGTGCGGGTTATTTGTGTATCGTTCCAGTCACGGTATTGTGCCTTTTTGTTATTTATTTATGGACACCAGCAATCCTACCATCATGTAAAACAATTACAGGCTTTCGTTGCACACTCACTTAGCAGGACGGTAGTACCCCCCTGGGTGGTTGCTGTCTACCAACCTACTATATATATATATATATATATATATATATATATATATGTGTATATATGTATATATGTATATTTATATATATATATATATAAATATATATATATATATATATATATATATATATATATATGTCGTGCCGAATAGGCAGAACTTGCGATCTTGGCTTAAAAATCAACGCTCATCTTCCCATATAGGACAAGTGAAAATTTGTGAATGCAATAATTTCGCCAAAATCATTCTGAATCTAACGAAAAAAATATATTTCACTTTGTTTGTTTAATATTAAATTACTGTAAACAAATCTAAAATATATTTAGTTGGGTTAGGCTACAATAAATTGCGCTTGTTATAAAAAGGTTAGGTAAGTTTTTTAAGTTCCTTTTGGTGCAAAATTAAAAATTTTTGCATCAACATTAATGAAAAAAATATATCTTTAAACGTATAAGAGAAAATTTTGGAAAGGACCTAATTTTAAATGAGTTCTTGCTAATTGACCAGTTTTACATATTCGGCACGACATATATATATATATATATATATATATACATATATATATATACATATATACATATATACATATATACATATATATATATACATATATACATATACATATAGGAAAGGTAGGGGGTGTGTGGACCAGGTGTTTACAGTGAAACATATAAGTGAACAGTATTTAGATAAGGCTAAAGAGGTCTTTGTGTCATTTATGGATTTGGAAAAGGCGAATGATAGGGTGGATAGGGGGGCAATGTGGCAGATGTTGCAGGTGTATGGTGTAGGAGGTAGGTTACTGAAAGCAGTGAAGAGTTTTTACGAGGATAGTGAGGCTCAAGTTAGAGTATGTAGGAAAGAGGGAAATTATTTCCCAGTAAAAGTAGGCCTTAGGCAAGGATGTGTGATGTCACCATGGTTGTTTAATATATTTATAGATGGGGTTGTGAGAGAAGTAAATGCGAGTGTCTTGACAAGAGGCGTGGAGTTAAAAGATAAAGAATCACACATAAAGTGGGAGTTGTCACAGTTGCTCTTTGCTGATGACACTGTGCTCTTGGGAGATTCTGAAAAGAAGTTGCAGAGATTGGTGGATGAATTTGGTAGGGTGTGCAAAAGAAGAAAATTAAAAGTGAATACAGGAAAGAGTAAGGTTATGAGGATAACAAAAAGATTAGGTGAAGAAAGATTGGATATCAGATTGGAGGGAGAGAGTATGGAGGAGGTGAATGTATTCAGATATTTGGGAGTGGACGTGTCAGCGGATGGGTCTATGAAAGATGAGGTGAATCATAGAATTGATGAGGGGAAAAGGGTGAGTGGTGCACTTAGGAGTCTGTGGAGACAAAGAACTTTGTCCTTGGAGGCAAAGAAGGGAATGTATGAGAGTATAGTTTTACCAACGCTCTTATATGGGTGTGAAGCATGGGTGATGAATGTTGCAGCGAGGAGAAGGCTGGAGGCAGTGAAGATGTCATGTCTGAGGGCAATGTGTGGTGTGAATATAATGCAGAGAATTCGTTGTTTGGAAGTTAGGAGGAGGTGCGGGATTACCAAAACGGTTGTCCAGAGGGCTGAGGAAGGGTTGTTGAGGTGGTTCGGACATGTAGAGAGAATGGAGCGAAACAGAATGACTACAAGTGTATCAGTCTGTAGTGGATGGAAGGCGGGGTAGGGGTCGGCCTAGGAAAGGTTGGAGGGAGGGGGTAAAGGAGGTTTTATGGGCAGGCGTGCGTGAGCGTGTTTGATAGGAGAGAATGGAGACGAATGGTTTTTAATACTTGACGTGCTGTTGGAGTGAGAGCAAAGTAACATTTATGAAGGGGTTCAGGGAAACCGGCAGGCCGGACTTGAGTCCTGGAGATGGGAAGTACAGTGCCTGCACTCTGAAGGAGGGGTGTTAATGTTGCAGTTTAAAAACTGTAGTGTAAAGCACCCTTCTGGCAAGACAGTGATGGAGTGAATGATGGTGAAAGTTTTTCTTTTTCGGGCCACCCTGCCTTGGTGGGAATCGGCCAGTGTGATAATAAAAAAAAAAAAAATATATATATATATATATATATATATATATATATATATATATATATATATATATATATATATATATATATATATATTTATATATAGGATGGGGTCCACCTCTATATACATATTTATGCAAGATGCAAAACAACCACGGTGGAGGGGGTTGAGTTGAATGATGCAGAAAAGAGGAAGAAGTTCAAGCAAACACGGTCATAAGGAACATCACTACTGGAGCTATCATTCAACTACCCCCGTGGTTGTTTTACGTATATATATAATATAGGGAAGTATCACCTCTAGAACTGACCCATAACCCCGTTCTCCTCCTCATCTTTCACCGTTCTCCTCTGTATTAGACTGAAGAAGCCACTGGCTGGCGAAACGTTATCCCAATAAACATTCCCAAATGTTGTACAAGTGTCTGGTTGTTCAGTTTACCAGCTGTCTGAACCATTACATCACAGTCTCAGTGTTATACACACAATATCCTCATTGCCCTACTTATAAGGCACCTAAGTTCCCTCGTCTTATAATAACATATTCATTTTTCCCACTATAATCTACCTTTTCCATAATTACTACCGCAATTGTTTTTTTTTTTTTTCGTAATGGGAAGTCTATGGTCTTTCCTTAACTCATGGCATAACTTAACACATAAATTAAATAATATTTATGAATTATGAATTTACTATAAATTTATTTATTTATGAATTACGGAAAGATGCTAGACTTCACCTTACGAAACACAAAACAAATGCGACAACAATTATCGAAAAGATAGATTGTATTGGAAAAATGAACATGTTAATAGACTTAGGTGCCCTACTTAGTCACTCAGGTCTGCCATACTTTACCACGCAACCTGAGTGTTCCAAATACGTAACATGTATAGAATAGGTCAGCAGAATACTGCAGATGTTCCCAGTTTTGTTGTATATAAAAACAAACAGACGCATGGCCAGCGGTTCCGCTAAGTAATTAATTATCATTGCTTTTAGCCATGAGATCCCATGGCTAACATTTTCTTGGAGGGATGGGGAATTTTGAAGGGAAAACTGAGGAGGAAGATGCTAAGTTTATGTGCTGAACTTTCCTGAATGAGACAAGTTGAGAAATAAAATACACCAGGCAGAAAATGAGAGCGAATTTTTGTTTGAAGTTTTTGGGATGCGATGGAACGATGTCCAGACTTCTGGCTACCATCTCTGCTTACTCTGCCTGCTGGCTACCAACCCTGCTTACTCTGCCTGCTGGCTACCATCTCTGGTTACCCTGCCTGCTGGTTACCATTCCTGGTTACCCTGCTTGCTGACTACCATCCCTGCTTACCCTGCCTGCTGGCTACCAACCCTGCTTACTCTGCCTGCTGGCTACCATCTCTGGTTACCCTGACTGCTGGCTACCATCCCTGCTTACCCTGCCTGCTGGCTACCATCCCTGCTTACCCTGCCTGCTGGCTACCATCCCTGGTTACCCTGCCTGCTGGCTACCATCCCTGCTTACCCTGCCTGCTGGCTACCATCCCTCCTTACCCTGCCTGCTGGCTATCATCCCTGCTTACTCTGCATGCTAGCTACTATCCCTATTCAGACAGTCTGCTAGCTACTATCACTGTTTAGACAGCCTGCTAGGTACCATCCCTGCTTGTTCCGTGCTTTGTGTTATATTGTCAGTATTTAAAAGCAAATATCAACAGTATACATAAGGAAGATGGGCAGAGGTTGACTCTTAGTAAACTACTGGTTGCTGACTTCAGGTATTATTCCCTTTCCCCCCCTCACTTTAACTCCATCCCCCTACTGTCTCTTTCTTCCACTCAACTCCCAAAAATATAAACAATCACACGCATTCAATTTAACAGCTCAGTGGTGCATCACTTGTGTGTGTGTGTGTATATATATATACATATATATATACATATATATATATATATATACATATATATATATACATATATATATACATAGATATATATATATATATATATATATATATATATATATGTCGTGCCGAATATGTAAAACTGGTCAATTAGCAAGAACTCATTTAAAATTAAGTCTTTTCTGAAATTTTATCTTATACGTTTAAAGATATATTTTTTTCATTAATGTTAATGTAAAAATTTTTAATTTTGCACCAAAACAATCTTAGAAAACTTACCTAACCTTATTATAACAAGAGCAATTTATTTTAGCCTAACCCAACTAAATATATTTTAGATTTGTTTACAGTAATTTAGTACTAAACAAACACAATGAAATGTATTTTTTTCGTTAGGTTCAGAATGATTTTGGCGAAATTATTGCATACACAAATTTTCACTTGTCCTATATGGCAAGATGAGCGTTGCTAGTTAAGCAAAGAACGCAAGTTCTGCCTATTCGGCACGACATATATATATATATATATATATATATATATATATATATATATATATATATATATATATATATATATATATATATATATATATATATATATATATATATATATATATATATATATATATATATATATATATATATATATATATATAATCTCCTTAACAAGATTCGAACTTGTGCACTCTACATCAAAGTACATGCACAGCACTTTTGTCATACTTATATTATCTTGACGTTGGAAGACGACCAGAGTGTTCTTCACTCTCACCTGACGTTTGTCATGCTTTGAATCCAGTAAACCTTGACATACATTGTGTCTAGATCAGTCTAGATCAGTGCTCTGTTGCGAAATGCTTGCTGACGCATTTTGTGAGTTTCTCTGGATGTTTAACAGAGTTTGAAACAAATTACACACAAACACAAACACACTACTACTGGAGTAGTTAAGTGAACTAGATACCTCAAAGGCGGTGGGACTAGACACTTCTCGGTGGGGCCTGAGAGAAGAAGCACAGGCGCTGTGTGTGCCACTAACAACAATCTTCAACACGTCCATGGAAACAGGCTGATTACCTGAGGTGAGGAAGACAGCAAATGTAGTCCCAATTTTTAAGAAAAGTGAAAGACACGCGGGATTAAACTACATACCAGTGTCACTGACATGTATGCAGAGTAATGGAGAAGATTATCAGAAGGAGAATAGTGGAGCAGTTAGAGAAGAACAAGCTTATACACGACATCCAGCACGGTTTCAGGAAAGGGAAATCATCTGTCATAAACCTACTGGAGCTTTACGACAAGGTAACGGAAGTAAGACAAGAGAGAGAGAGAGAGGGGTGGGTAGATTGCATTTTCTTAGACTGCAAGAAGGTTTTCGACACAGTCCCACAGAAGAGATCACTGTAAAAGCTAGAGGCTCAGGCACGCATAACAGGAATGACACTTCAGTGGATCAGAGAATATTTGACAGAGAGGCAACAACTAGTCATGGTATGTGACGAAGTGTCATAGTGGGTGCCCGTGACGAACATGGTTCCACAGGGGTCAGATCTAGGACCGGTGCTGTTTCTGGTATATGTGAATGACGTGACGGAAGGGATAAACTCAGAAGTGTTTGCAGAAGTGAATCTAATGAAGAGAATTCAGTTGAATGAGGATCAGGCAGGACTACATAGGGATCTGGACAGGCTGCAATCCTGATTCAGTAACTTGTTCCTGGAGTTTATCCCCACCAAATGCAATGTCATGAAGATTGAGGAAGGGCAAAGAAGACCGCTGAGTACAGATTAGGAAAGCCGAAGACTGAAAACCTCACTCAGGAAAAAGATCTTGGGGTGAGTATAACATCGAACACATCTCATGAGGTGCACTTCAAGCAAATAACTGCTGCAGATATGGGTGCCTGGGAAACCTAAGAATAGCATTCAGACACCTTAGTGAGGAATCGTTCAAGACTCTGTACACCGTGTACGTCAGGCCCATATTGGAGTATGTAGCACCAGTTTGGAATCCATACATTGTTAAGCACGTCAAGAAATTAGATAAAGTGCAAAAGTTTGCAACAAGACCAGTCCCGAAGCTAATGGGGCATGTCTTACGAGGAGAGGTTAAGCGAAATCGACCTGTCAGTACTGGAGGACAGAAGGGATAGGGAGACACATGATAACGGCATATAAAATATTGAGAGGAATTGACACAGTGGATAGGGACAGGATGTTTCAAAGATGGGACACAGCAACAATAGGTCACAATTGGAAGCTGAAGACTCAGATGAGTCACAGGGATGTTAGGATGTGTTTCTTCAGTCATAGAATTGTCAGGAAGTGGAATAGTCTGGAGAAGTGATGTAGTGGAGTCAGAAACTATACATAGCTTTCCATGATAAAGCTCATAGAGCAGTAAGAGAGTGGACCTAGTAGCGATCAGTAAAGAGGCGGGGCCTGGAGCTATGAATCTACCCCTGCAACACAATTAGGTGAGTGCAATTAGGGAATACACGCATGCTCACACACATACATACACACACATACATACATACACATACATACACATACACACACACATACATACAAACACACACACAGTGGAGGCTGAAGGGACACTGCAAAGACAAAACAGTGGGGTACGTCAACAAGGGATATACTAACAAGTGTTTGATAAATTACACACAACTGAAGAGGAAATGGAGAAGCTCCTAAGTGATCTTGACACCTCAAAGGCTGTGGGAACGGACATCTCTCCGTGGGTCCTTAGAGAAGTAGCAGAGACATTACGTGTGCCACTAACCAAAATCTTCAACACTTCCCTTGAAACTGGGCAACTTCCTGAAGTATGGAAGAAGGCAAATGTAGTCCCCATCTTTCAGAAAGGAGACAGAAATGAAGCACTAAATTACAGACCAGTGTCACTGACGTGTATAGCATGCAAAGTCTTCGAAAGATTATCAGGAGGAGAGTGGTAGAGCACCTGGAGCGGAACAAGATTATGAACGACAGCCAGTACGGATTCATGGAAGGCAAATCCTATGCAACAAACCTACTAGAGTTTTATGACAAGGTAACTGAAGCAAGAAATGAGAGGGAGGGGTGGGTTGATTGCATTTTCTTGGACTGCAAGAAGGCCTTCGACACAGTTCTTCAAAAGAGATTAGTACAGAAGCTAGAGGAACAGGCACATATAACAGGAAGGGCACTGCAATGGATCAGAGAATACCTAATAGGGAGGCAACAGCGAGTCATGGTCCGTGATGAGGTATCACAGTGGGCGCCGGTGACGAGTAGGGTCCCACAGGGACCAGTGGTATTCTTGTTATATGTGAACGATATGACGGAAGGGATAGACTCAGAATTGTCCCAGTTTGCAGATGTGAAGTTAATGAGGAGAATTAAATCAGACGCGGACCAGGTAGGTCTACAAAGAGACCTGGACAGGCTGGATGCATGGTCCAGAAACTGGCTTCTAGAATTTAGCCTCGCTAAATGCAAAGTCATGAAGATCGGAGGACGGGAAAGGCCGCAGACAGAGTATAGGCTAGGTGGCCAAAGGCTGCAAACCTCACTCAAGGAGAAAGACCTAGGAGTGAGTATAATACCGAGTACATCGCCAGAAGCACACATTAACCAGATAACTGCTGCGGCTTATGGGCGCTTGGCAAACCTGAGAACAGCGTTCCGGTACCTCTGTAAGGAATAGTTCAAGACTTTATACACTGTGTACGTCAGGCCCATACTGGAGTACGCAGCACCAGTTTGGAACCCACACCTGGTCAAACACGTCAAGAAATTAGAGAAAGTGCAAAGGTTTGCAACAAGGCTAGTTCCAGAGCTAAGGGGAATGTCCTATGAAGAAAGGTTAAGGGAAATCGGTCTGACGACACTGGAGGACAGGAAGGTCAGGGGAGACATAATAACGACATACAAAATACTGCGTGGAATAGACAAGGTGGACAGAGACAGGATGTTCCAGAGATGGGACACAGAAACAAGGGGTCACAATTGGAAGCTGAAGACTCAGATGAGTCAAAGGGATGTTAGGAAGTATTTCTTCAGTCATAGAGTAGTTAGGAAGTGGAATAGTCTGGCAAGCGACGTAGTGGAGGCAGGAACTATACATAGTTTTAAGACGAGGTATGACAAAGCTGATAGAGCAGAGAGAGGACTTAGCAGCGGTCAGTGAAGAGGCTGGGCCAGGAGCTGAGTCTCGACCCCTGCAACTACAATTATGTGAGTACAATTAGGTGAGTACACACACACACACACACACACACACACACACACACACACACACACACACACACACACACACACACACACACACACACACACACACACACACACACACACACACACACACACACACACACACACACACACACACACACACAGGGCCAGGAGTTGAGTATCGACCCTTGCAACCACAATTAGGTGAGTTCACACACACACACACACACACACACACACACACACACACACACACACACACACACACACACACACACACACACACACACACATTACCGTTCCCTGAATGGGTCGCTATTATGTCATTTTAAAATGACACAGTCATGTTATCTAGTTATATTCGTAATTCTAGAATAATAACACACAAATTATTAGCCTTACATCATAATCGTCCGAGGAGTGTGCCTAGACCCTGATAAAGAGTTCTTCGTCTAAAGAATTGGAGCTACCCCTCATATCTATCAGGAAAACCTGAATATTTCCCAGTTCCCACGCTCTCTACGGTTTGACTCACGAAATCGAAATGACACGATTGCAAACAAGCCATACCACGGGTGGGGTTTGAACTCGCGATTTTTTTTTCTCTACGGTTTATTTGGGTTGGTATTGTAAATAATGATTAAGATAATTTAGTAGTAATAGTAATAAAAATATATATAAAATATTATTTCTCAGTTAAGGTTTCCAAACACAGAGAAACGCTTTCAAATATATTGATTTACTAACTAAATGTTTTATTATGGAAGAGTTCCGGCGTGTAAATGTTTCTACCAAGTGTTTTATCACGTGCATATTTTACCATGAAAATATTTTATCGTGTGAGTATTTTACTGTATTTAATTCGCGAATAAAACAACAAAAGAATGTAAATAATAACGTCAGTGGAATTACTGAAGGAGCCGGAGAGTGTAAAGTGTTGGGTCTGGTGAGGACGGTGTGTCCCAAGGCGCTGCTCCCTCAGCCAGAGGATTTGTCGTCCCCGCTCTGTGGATTAGTACGTACAGGCACGCGCACGCACGCACACAGGTGTGTGTGTGTGTGTGTGTGTGTGTGTGTGTGTGTGTGTGTGTGTGTGTGTGTGTGTGTGTGTGTGTGTGTGTGTGTGTGTGTGAGTGCTTGCATGCTTGTACGAGTCCTTTTACCCATTAGTGTTTCTTATTTGTATCTAAATGACCATTGCTGTTCTCGTGATGACCTTTCACTAATATTTTGTTCATCATATTTTATATATTTAATGCGTGCAGGCACTTCCAACATGCCGGTATAAATCATTTCCCTGGTCTACCAGTCTGGTATAAATCATTTCCCTGGTCTACCAGTCTATATGCAAAGAAAAGCCTTCTGTTATTCCTTCCGCTCCACTTTCTTCTCAATTTTCAGCTGTTGTCTCTCGTTATCTCTGTTGCAGGTATGTGAAAACTGTTTTATCTAGCCTTTCATGCCGTTTTATGACCTTATATGTGAGGTATCATGTTTACCCCTTTTCAGTCTTTCATCGTAGCTGAATATTCCACTTTTTGGCCAAATATATATTGCTAGCAGTTCTTTCTTATAGAATTTCTAACTCCATATATTTGAAAGCTATTTGTTTGCTATTCGTATTTCTCACAGTTTTGTTTATGCATTGTGCTATCTTTTTTTTTCTTGTTAGTACCGCCTAGATCCCTCTTTCTCTCTGATAATTTCTAGGTTTTGTCAGGCTTTATGTGATCCGGTTTCGCTTTTCCTCATTTCCATTACATGATATTTATCTCCGTTAATTTTCATCCTCCATTTAACACTCTATTTCCTCAATATGTCACAGTTATCTTGTAGAGATTTAGAGTCGTAATCTATTTTTTTTAAATGAGATTTTTGCAACATCTGTAGACATATTCATAGAGTTTTAAATTCCTTTTGATATGTCGTACAAAGGAATTACATCCGATGTTGTGACACGTACTGTTCTTCATGGTTCCCCGCATGTTGTGACACGTACTGTTCTTCATGGTTCCCCGCATGTTATGACACGTACTGTTCTTCATGGTTCCCTGCATGTTGTGACACGTACTGTTCTTCATGGTTCCCTGCATGTTGTGACACGTATTGTTCTTCATGGTTCCCTGCATGTTGTGACACGTACTGTTCTTCATGGTTCCCCGCATGTTGTGAAACGTACTGTTCTTCATGGTTCCCTTCATGTTGTGAAACGTACTGTTCTTCATGGTTCCCTGCATGTTGTGACACGTACTGTTCTTCATGACTTCCCGCATGTTGTGACATGTATTGTTCTTCATGGCTCCCCGCATGTTGTGACACGTATTGTTCTTCATGGCTCCCTGCATGTTGTGACACGTACTGTTCTTCATGGCTCCCTGCATGTTGTGACACGTACTGTTCTTCATGGCTCCCCGCATGTTGTGACACGTACTGTTCTTCATGGTTCCCCGCATGTTGTGACACGTACTGTTCTTCATGGCTCCCTGCATGTTGTGACACGTACTGTTCTTCATGGCTCCCTGCATGTTGTGACACGTACTGTTCTTCATGGCTCCCTGCATGTTGTGACACGTACCGTTCTTCATTTCTCCCCGCATGTGACGTCTCCCTACGACGACTTTTTCTTTTACAAGGTTTCTCATCCATTGTAATAATTTGCCTCTTATTCCTCTTATATTTTGCAACTTCTAAATTAGTCTTTCATGGGATAGGTGGATGGAACGGGGAATTTCAGTAGAATTTTCAGTAGAATTTTCCATAACTCTTTCATCAAAACTTAAATGATTCTGCAAGCAGAAAAATAAAATATTTTTGTAAGTGTGTTTTAGTCTCTTAATCCACTTTGTTATATTGGTTTATTTACAATATTTTTACAACGCTTGTCAAGACGTGTTTATAGTTTATACGGCTTTCACTGGCAACCTTTTTTTTAGTTATTGGTTGAATGTGTTCCAGCCTTCAGGTGTGTGCCAGCCTCCATGTGTGTGCCAGCCTTCATGTGTGCACCAGCCTCCATGTGTGTGCCAGCCTCCATGTGTGCACCAGCCTCCATGTGTGTGCCAGCCTTCATGTGTGCGCCAGCCTTCATGTGTGCGCCAGCCTTCATGTGTGTGCCAGCCTCCATGTGTGTGCCAGCCTTCATGTGTGTGCCAGCCTCCATGTGTGTGCCAGCCTGCATGTGTGTGCCAGCCTCCATGTGTGTACCAGCCTCCATGTGTGCACCAGCCTCCATGTGTGTGCCAGCCTCCATGTGTGCACCAGCCTCCATGTGTGTGCCAGCCTTCATGTGTGCGCCAGCCTTCATGTGTGCGCCAGCCTTCATGTGTGTGCCAGCCTCCATGTGTGTGCCAGCCTTCATGTGTGTGCCAGCCTCCATGTGTGTGCCAGCCTTCATGTGTGTGCCAGCCTCCATGTGTGTGCCAACCTTCATGTGTGTGCCAGCCTCCATGTGTGTGCCAGCCTTCATGTGTGTGCCAGCCTCCATGTGTGTGCCAGCCTTCATGTGTGCGCCAGCCTTCATGTGTGCGCCAGCCTTCATGTGTGTGCCAGCCTCCATGTGTGTTCCAGCCTTCATGTGTGTGCCAGCCTCCATGTGTGTGCCAGCCTTCATGTGTGTGCCAGCCTCCATGTGTGTGCCAGCCTTCATGTGTGTGCCAGCCTCCATGTGTGTGCCAGCCTTCATGTGTGCGCCAGCCTTCATGTGTGCGCCAGCCTTCATGTGTGTGCCAGCCTCCATGTGTGTGCCAGCCTCCATGTGTGCGCCAGCCTCCATGTGTGCGCCAGCCTTCATGTGTGTGCCAGCCTTCATGTGTGTGCCAGCCTCCATGTGTGTGCCAGCCTTCATGTGTGTTCCAGCCTTCATGTGTGTGCCAGCCTCCATGTGTGCGCCAGCCTTCATGTGTGTGCCAGCCTCCATGTGTGTGCCAGCCTTCATGTGTGTGCCAGCCTCCATGTGTGTACCAGCCTTCATGTGTGTGCCAGCCTCCATGTGTGTGCCAGCCTTCATGTGTGTTCCAGCCTTCATGTGTGTGCCAGCCTCCATGAGTGTGCCAGCCTTCATGTGTGTTCCAGCCTTCATGTGTGTGCCAGCCTCCATGTGTGTGCCAGCCTTCATGTGTGTGCCAGCCTCCATGTGTGTGCCAGCCTTCATGTGTGTGCCAGCCTCCATGTGTGTGCCAGCCTTCATGTGTGTGCCAGCCTTCATGTGTGTGCCAGCCTTCATGTGTGTGCCAGCCTCCATGTGTGTGCCAGCCTCCATGTGTGTGCCAGCCTCCATGTGTGTGCCAGCCTCCATGTGTGTGCCAGCCTCCATGTGTGTGCCAGCCTCCATGTGTGTGCCAGCCTTCATGTGTGTGCCAGCCTCCATGTGTGTGCCAGCCTTCATGTGTGTGCCAGCCTCCATGTGTGTGCCAGCCTTCATGTGTGTGCCAGCCTCCATGTGTGTGCCAGCCTCCATGTGTGTGCCAGCCTCCATGTGTGTGCCAGCCTTCATGTGTGTGCCAGCCTTCATGTGTGTGCCAGCCTCCATGTGTGTGCCAGCCTCCATGTGTGTGCCAGCCTTCATGTGTGTGCCAGCCTTCATGTGTGTGCCAGCCTTCATGTGTATGCCAGCCTTCATGTGTGCGCCAGCCTTCATGTGTGCGCCAGCCTCCATGTGTGCGCCAGCCTTCATGTGTGTTCCAGCCTCCATGTGTGTGCCAGCCTTCATGTGTGTGCCAGCCTTCATGTGTATGCCAGCCTTCATGTGTGCGCCAGCCTCCATGTGTGCGCCAGCCTCCATGTGTGCGCCAGCCTTCATGTGTATGCCAGCCTTCATGTGTGCGCCAGCCTCCATGTGTGCGCCAGCCTCCATGTGTGTACCAGCCTCCATGTGTGCACAAGCCTCCATGTGTGCACCAGCCTCCATGTGTGTGCCAGCCTCCCTGTGTGTGCCAGCCTTCATGTGTGTGCCAGCCTTCATGTGTGTGCCAGCCTCCATGTGTGTGCCAACCTCCATGTGTGTACCAGCCTCCATGTGTGTGCCAGCCTTCATGTGTGTGCCAGCCTTCATGTGTGCACCAGCCTCCATGTGTGCACCAGCCTCCATGTGTGTGCCAGCCTTCATGTGTGTGCCAGCCTTCATGTGTGTGCCAGCCTCCATGTGTGCACAAGCCTCCATGTGTGCACCAGCTTTCATGTGTGTGCCAGCCTCCATGTGTGTGCCAGCCTTCATGTGTGTGCCAGCCTTCATGTGTGTGCCAGCCTCCATGTGTGTGCCAACCTCCATGTGTGTACCAGCCTCCATGTGTGTGCCAGCCTCCATGTGTGCGCCAGCCTCCATGTGTGCGCCAGCCTTCATGTGTATGCCAGCCTTCATGTGTGCGCCAGCCTTCATGTGTATGCCAGCCTTCATGTGTGTGCCAGCCTCCATGTGTGCGCCAGCCTTCATGTGTATGCCAGCCTTCATGTGTGCGCCAGCCTCCATGTGTGCGCCAGCCTCCATGTGTGTGCCAGCCTTCATGTGTGCGCCAGCCTCCATGTGTGCACCAGCCTCCATGTGTGTGCCAGCCTTCATGTGTGCGCCAGCCTCCATGTGTGCGCCAGCCTCCATGTGTGTGCCAGCCTTCATGTGTGCGCCAGCCTCCATGTGTGCGCCAGCCTCCATGTGTGTGCCAGCCTTCATGTGTGCGCCAGCCTCCATGTGTGCGCCAGCCTCCATGTGTGTGCCAGCCTTCATGTGTGCGCCAGCCTCCATGTGTATGCCAGCCTTCATGTGTGCGCCAGCCTCCATGTGTGCACCAGCCTCCATGTGTGTGCCAGCCTGCATGTGTGTGCCAGCCTCCATGTGTGTGCCAGCCTCCATGTGTGTACCAGCCTCCATGTGTGCACCAGCCTCCATGTGTGTACCAGCCTGCATGTGTGTGCCAGCCTTCATGTGTGTGCCAGCCTTCATGTGTGTGCCAGCCTCCATGTGTGTACCAGCCTCCATGTGTGTACCAGCCTCCATGTGTGCACCACCCTCCATGTGTGTGCCAGCCTCCATGTGTGCACCAGCCTCCATGTGTGTGCCAGCCTCCATGTGTGTGCCAGCCTCCATGTGTGTACCAGCCTCCATGTGTGCACCAGCCTCCATGTGTGTGCCAGCCTCCATGTGTGTGCCAGCCTCCATGTGTGTACCAGCCTCCATGTGTGCACCAGCCTCCATGTGTGCACCAGCCTCCATGTGTGTGCCAGCCTCCCTGTGTGTGCCAGCCTTCATGTGTGTGCCAGCCTTCATGTGAGTGCCAGCCTCCATGTGTGTGCCAACCTCCATGTGTGTACCAGCCTCCATGTGTGTGCCAGCCTTCATGTGTGTGCCAGCCTTCATGTGTGCACCAGCCTCCATGTGTGTGCCAGCCTTCATGTGTGTGCCAGCCTTCATGTGTGTGCCAGCCTCCATGTGTGCACCAGCCTCCATGTGTGCACCAGCTTTCATGTGTGTGCCAGCCTCCATGTGTGCACCAGCCTCCATGTGTGTGCCAGCCTGCATGTGTGTGCCAGCCTCCATGTGTGTGCCAGCCTCCATGTGTGTACCAGCCTCCATGTGTGCACCAGCCTCCATGTGTGTACCAGCCTGCATGTGTGTGCCAGCCTTCATGTGTGTGCCAGCCTTCATGTGTGTGCCAGCCTCCATGTGTGTACCAGCCTCCATGTGTGTACCAGCCTCCATGTGTGCACCAGCCTCCATGTGTGTGCCAGCCTCCATGTGTGCACCAGCCTCCATGTGTGTGCCAGCCTCCATGTGTGTGCCAGCCTCCATGTGTGTACCAGCCTCCATGTGTGCACCAGCCTCCATGTGTGTGCCAGCCTCCATGTGTGTGCCAGCCTCCATGTGTGTACCAGCCTCCATGTGTGCACCAGCCTCCATGTGTGCACCAGCCTCCATGTGTGTGCCAGCCTCCCTGTGTGTGCCAGCCTTCATGCGTGTGCCAGCCTTCATGTGTGTGCCAGCCTCCATGTGTGTGCCAACCTCCATGTGTGTACCAGCCTCCATGTGTGTGCCAGCCTTCATGTGTGTGCCAGCCTTCATGTGTGCACCAGCCTCCATGTGTGCACCAGCCTCCATGTGTGTGCCAGCCTTCATGTGTGTGCCAGCCTCCATGTGTGTGCCAGCCTCCATGTGTGCACCAGCCTCCATGTGTGCACCAGCTTTCATGTGTGTGCCAGCCTCCATGTGTGTGCCAGCCTTCATGTGTGTACCAGCCTCCATACGTGTACCAGCCTCCATATGTGTACCAGCCTCCATACGTGTACCAGCCTCCGTATGTGTGTAGACAGCCTGTACTGTCAGAGCACACAGCCTAGCCGTCTGCTCTGACTAGTTCATATTTCGCGGCATTCAGTGCTGCCCTCTGTAGGCCTACCTAGGTCGGTGGGAAGCACAGACCACTCTCTCTCACTCCTCGACCGACCGACGTGTTAGACACAGGTGCCCCCTCCACGGACTGGCTTGCGGTCACTCCCTCACACTGCCCGTTGTGTACTCACTCCTACCCAATTAAAGCCAATCTAGTCCACGGCCGTATCATTGCTACCTACGCTACCTTCATCGGCACTAAACCGCTGTTCAGCCGTAAGAACAGCAATAACAGTGGTGACAGCGGAGTCAGCGGCATTGTGAGCCTCTTCAGGGTGGAGGGGTCAACACCATCGGTCGACGCCAGTCAACATCATCCGTCGTCATCCAACGCACCTGCTGGCCTAAAGAGTTATCTGTTACTCCCAGCGTCTTGACGGGACCCGAGATAGATCTTCGTCCTAGATTTTTCCCACAAAATCTGGACATAGGCGTCACGGCGTCATCTCCAGCCTTAGCAGTCACGTGTTCACCTCATCACCCTCTCTACAGCCCTTCAACACTCTCCAGCACCATTCTCCTGCCTCCTACAGCGTCCCTACGCCCTTCTCAGCTACAAGAAGTAGAGGTGAGGTCGTTTAGTGTGTTGGCTTCGTGTGGCTCCACGAGTGACCACGAGGCAGCTCTGGGGTTGGTTTATACCCTAATCAGCGTGTAAACACACCACCCTCTCTACAGCCTTCTCTGCTACGCAACGACGTCCGTCTCGCCGTCCATGTGTGTTGTGTTCTTCCCAGTTTCCTCCAAGAAGTTCTACCTGGCTTAACCACGTGGGAACCCAGTCGGCTTAGCCCCTAAGCCAGCTCAGTTCAGCGTCTACAGCAGCTCGTGACTCATCATAGTGTCTACAACTACTCAGCGTCTACGTATCTCCAGCCAGTGCAGTTTTTTTTTGTGTTGCCCAGTTTAAATTTTTTTTCCCTTTCCCTTGCTGTTTTATTCCCAGTTCATCACCAGTTCTGTTTTCCCCAGTGATTTGTTACAGTAAAACTTACTCGTCCCAGTTCAAAGTTTCACTTAAGCTTGTTTTTAGCACGTTCGAGTAGTGCAGTAAATGTTTTGTTCTCCGTGTGCTGAAGCCGCAGTCAGTCAGCGCGCCCAGACACGCTTGCCAGTGTAAACAACCAACACACAGCTGTGGTTCACGCCTTCTAATATCTTATACCTCCACAGAGTTACCCCGGTCCTTCCTGTTCTTCCCAAGTCCTTTCTGATAATTTTTTTCCTACGACATTGAAGCCCCATAGCAGTATACAAATGCTACGAGGCGTGTAGTGTTACTGGAGCATCACTGAAAGTCCAGGACCTGCAGCACCCGTTCCTTCGTCCATCTGCACTCAAAGTTAAGTAAACAGTGACTCGCCTAGCATTTCCTAATATTTTGTGACATTATTTAACTGTCCTGCACCAATACAGTTAGTTACTGAAGCCATACTTCAGTAAATTGTTCAGTGTCATCAGTGCACATTTTGCCACTTACCTACAGCTTAAATTTTGTAAATTTATTTTTGCACTCCTACATTTTAAATTCCAGTTTTTTTTATTCTGCTTCTTGCACCTCAGTTATTGATTTAAATTGTTCAGTGTTAACCATTTATACAATTTACCTCTCGCATACAGTTTTCATGTAATTCCTGTGTGCTGTTATTTTGTTAGTTGCACCTGCAAGTTAGCCACAGATTGTTGACACCCTTGCACTGTTTTGTTTGTTAGTGTTTTTTTCTTTTAATAAGTGTAATCTTCAAGCACTTAAGTATTAGTTTATTCTACCTGCAGTGATACAATCTGTGCCTAGCCCATTAAACTTTTCTTCTGTTTCCCCATTTATTTGCTCTACATATATTCTATGTTTTATCAGTGAATATTCACCTATGTGCATTGCATTTTGCTATTTTGTATACCCAAGTCATTGAGTGTATTTTTGGGAACCTGCTTATTTACCATTAATTACCAAAATTCCTTGTGAAGTTAATTAATTTTGACCTTGAGGTTGTGCAATTTTTTCTTTTTGCCAGTGTACACCCTGCTAACACCAGTTAACCTTTGCCATATTCTTGAATTTAATAATTTGCATTTTTATTAATTTTATTTTGTGTGCAATATAGCAATTCTGGATACAGTGTATTTTTTTTTTCTGTGATTTTTGGCACTATTCCATACTCTGATATCTTTTCTGTGCCAGCTTCCCTTGTGCAAGTGAATTACCCTTTTTTTTTGCGTTTCAATTTGCAACTGCTAGCACCCGCAATCTTTTTAAACTGTGCTTGCAGCACAGTTTAGTGTTGTGTAGTACCTGATTTATTTTAATTTTGTGCAATTTTTGCTACCAGTGTTTACAGTTCAACTCCTTTTCATAAATTTTGTTGCCAGATTCCTGGTGAAATTATTGACTATCCTTAGCTTCATTTTGTGCACTTCCCTGTAGTACATTCACTTGCATACATCTCTTATCTTGTGTTCAGAGTGTACCACTATTTCCCTTTTTATTGTTGTTTTGCTCAAATTATTTCTATCACTAAGCAGTTTACCTAGTACTGTGGTGCTGAGTTCTCTTTGACTCTGTTTTGAATTGTAGCCAGCGCATACCATTTCTTGCTCTGACCTGTTTACCCTCTTCGTGACCTACTTGCATCTGAACAATTGACGTCATGACTAAGACACGCAGTGGCCATGCCGTTAGCCCAGATTCTGCTGGTGCCAGCAATGGTGCCTCAGCCAGCGTGAACACGCGGCAGGGCATCGAAGCCCCAGCGACAGTTGGTCAACTTGTGGCTCAAGCCTCGACCACCAGTGGGCCGGCTCATCGTCCATACCTGACCCTTATTTTTGACGGTCGTGCAAATAGTTTAGAGCCATGGCTGCAGTCAGTCGAGACGACTGTTCAGGCTCTATTTGATAGTCCAACGGATACACAGTACATTCGTGCTGCTGTTGCAGCAGTGGATCTCACCCAGGGTGATATAGGTGCCTTTGTGCAGCTCAAGCGCGTTTGTAAGATTCAGTCTTGGGATGAACTTAAGGAGGAATTTAGGCGTTATTTTCGGCGTAGTCGCCAACGCCATTACATTGACATCGTTACCAGCGTCTTGGCCGAATGTCAATACCGGCACGAAAGCCCCCTGGCTTGCGTTTGCCGGTTCGAGCAAGCCGCCACGGACTTTACTGATGCCATCAACTCCACTAAGTGGGTGGATGGTGATGGTCGTATTGCTGCTAAAGACATCATCCCCATGCTGGCTGTCGGCATCATGCGGAGGGATGCCGCCCCTAACCTCTGGGCTGCCATTGATGCGCTAGGACTCGGCCCTCAGCACGACGTCCTGGGTGCATATGACGCCATCGACTCGCTCAAGCCGCCTTCCGAGCAAGGCAAGGTTTGCCGCTTTGCGGATGATCCCCTACCCATCCTTCCGGTGCCGTCCACAGTGACCCCGAGGTCGCAGCCGGAAGTCACTTTTGCTGCTGCTGTCAGACAGCCAGCCCACAAAGTTTCTAACCCCAGTCCCACTAACACGCGCCTAAGTAAAAATATTGACCACAGTAACAACAGTCGGTCTCATACAAAAAGGCAGTCATCGACTTCCTGGACCAGGGCGAAACGTCGCCAGCAGACACCACCCCCAACCTCATCCGCTAAGCGTGTAGTGACTTGTTTCAACTGTGGCAAACGAGGGCACTACCGATCGGAGTGTTACAAACCTAAGTCCCCGCAAAGTAACCATAACAGTCCCCATGCTCAGTATCCCAGTAACCATAACCGTCCCCATGTTCAGTATCAAGGTAACCGTCACCGTCCCCATGCTCAGCTTCGCGAGGGAGTCTGTGTTTACCACAATACTTCCAGTCATACCTCCCATGAGTGTAACAAGCTGCGAAGTATACTGTCAGCTGAGTGGAGCAAGCAGTCGTCGCGCAATGCACGTGCTCGTAGAAGCCCTTCCACTAGTTCGGGGGAAGAGGCGCGTCCGCAAAACCAGCGAAAGACATAGTAACCCTGTCGGAGTCGCTGTATTCCGTCCCTGTCCGCAATGCATTCGCCGCCCTGGGCAGTGATACGCTTGCCGACAGTGAGGAAACCGAGTGTCTTGACGTTGTTGCCGAGACTCGTACCGTACCTTCCAGGTCGAGCCTCATCAACAAGTGTCGAGCCTCGAGCAGCTGTGACTCCGGGGATCTCGTCGGCCTGTCATGCCTTCATGTTCGGTATGACAACCCATGTGGACCGCTCATCGAGTCCACTGTCCACAATAAGCCTGTTCAGCTTTTCCTAGATACAGGTTCGGTGGTTAACATTGTCCGCTCCACTTTTTTCCGAGACATTGGCCTTCACGCGGCCATGTTGACAGAGCCGTCTGCCATTCAGACCTTGAGAGGAGTCTCAGGTAAACCGCTGACGGTTCGCGGTCGCACAACGCTAGAATTTGTGGTCCAGGGTCACAAGCTGTCCGCAAAATTCTTAGTCGTAGATGGTATTGTTTTCCATGGTGACCTGCTCATAGGGTTCAAAACCATGGCAGATCTTAGGATCCGTTTAGATCCAGCTGAGTGGAAAGCGGAATTCAACGGAGTGGATGTGCCCTTCTGGGGCGTGCGCTTAGGATCCACTACGTGCTACTCTGTCTCAGAGTATGCACAGTGCCTAGAATCGTTGGAAACCGGTGGTTTCCATAGCACATTCTCCCCGGGGTCGGTCTCTTGTTCTGATCGACCTCGTAGTAGAGCTCGTTGCCCATCACCTCCTGGCCATCAGCGCGTAGTTACCAGTGAAACCCAGTCTGGGGACGCCCAGTCTAACCTTCACTCTAACTCTGACGCTGTTGTAGAGACCAGCAGTTGTCAAGCCGCAGTATCCCTGTCGGCAGGCGACTGTCTGACTCGTGTCATGGCATCAGCGAGCAGAGTTACTGCTTGTACAAAGTATGACGTCACTTTGTCAGCTAACTCGCTCACTCCTGTTACGGTGTACGTGAGCAGAGCTTTTGAAGGAGACCATGTGCTGGTTGACAGCGACACATGCCGAGTCAAGGGCCTCTCCCTTGAACCATCCTTGCACACAGTGCAACGTGGTAAGTTGCAAGTCCTTGTTGTCAACATGCATAGTCGAGAATTTCCCCTGCGGAAGAATACCTCACTTGTCGACCTTGTCAGATTCCCTCTCCCGGTGAGAGTGGAGGGTGAAGCCCCAGCTGACTTCCTTGTGAGTGCAGTTCTCCCAGGCGAGTCTGCTGCTGACTCTTCCAACACCCGGCCAGTGCAGGAAGATGATCTAGCTTTGACAGACTATCCTGAAGAGGTCCCAAAACTTCTCCAGGTTCTCAATCGTGCACGTTCTGCAGTTGCACTAGATGGTGAGTCGATGGGTTTGACCCCACTGATCTCTCACCGTATTCCACTTGACAAAGGTACTAAACCCATTTATGTACCTGCGTATCGCCTGCCACATGCGCAAAGAGTCTTCGCCGAAGAACTCATTACACGGATGCTCCGTGATGGAGTTATTGAGGAGTCCACTTCCCCGTGGAATGCTCCCCTTATTCTGGTTCCCAAGAAAGACGGAACCTGGCGCCCTGTTATCGATTACAGGAAACTGAATGCATGTACTATCCCAGACCGTTTTCCATTGCCAGTTCTGAACGACCTGTTGCAGAACATTGGCGATAATAAGGTCTTTTCAACTCTTGATCTTCTTCAAGGGTTCTGGCAGATCCCCCTCGATGATGAGAGCAGAGAGTTGACAGCTTTCTCTACGCCAACTGGTCATTACCAGTTCAGGAGGATGCCCTTCGGCTTGCGCGGAAGCCCAATCACGTTTAGTCGTTTGATGACGACAATTTTCCGTACCCTCCTAGGTGGCACGCTCATGGTCTACCTGGATGATCTCATAGTCATGTCGCAAGATGTCCCGTCACATCTTGAGAAACTTGACAGGGTATTGGACAGGCTAGCTCAGGCAAATCTTAAGGTAAAGCTCTCCAAATGTCATTTCCTCCGGAAGGAAATAAAATTTCTGGGTCACGTAGTAACTCAGAATGGCATAAAGACGGACGAGTCTAAAATCTCGGCCGTGCAGAAATTCCCCAGACCCATGACGGCGGATGCAGTCCGGTCCTTCATAGGCCTGGCGGGTTTCTACCGCACCTTTATCGCAGGTTTCTCCACCATTGCTGCACCCCTGACACGCTTACTCAAGAAGGATGCCCCTTTTGAGTGGACGTGCGATCAGGAACGAGCTTTTGTCATTCTTAAGAACAAGTTAACATCAGCCCCAACCCTTAGATTCCCTGATTTCACCAAGGCATTTACCTTGACGACTGATGCCAGCAAAGTTGGCATCGGTGCAGTCTTGTCACAGGAATCTAATAGTAAACAACAGCCTATTGCCTATGCTAGCCGTGTTCTTACTAAAGCGGAAGTCAATTATTCAGTGACAGAGCTAGAAGCTTTAGCCATTGTATGGGCCCTGAGTCATTTTCGGGATATCATCTATCATTATCCTATCAAGATTTATACAGATCATTTACCCTTATTGGCCCTTTTTGCAAATAAGAACCTCTCGGGAAAGCATGCTCGGTGGTCGCTCACGTTCAATGACTACAACCCTGAAATTTGCTATGTCCCAGGTAAGCAAAATGTTGTAGCTGATGCCCTGTCGAGACATATAGCATTCGTGAGTGTCGGCAATTCGTTCTCTGTTGAGGATCTCGAGAGAGCCCAACGACAGGACCCTGTGTGGTCTCCAGTCCTTCGTTTCCTTACCAAGGAGGACGTTGACTTACAGGTCAAGTCTCCCGTTCCACTGAAGGATTTAGTGGTCAACCAAGGAGTACTGTGCCGTGTTGCACAGCTGGTGGACCCCGGCAGAACCGTATACCAACTGGTGATACCAGAGTCCATGATACCAGCAACTCTTAGGTTGATCCACAATGTCCCAGGTGTAGCGCACCCCGGGAAGGACCGCAGTATCAAACAGGCACGAATGAAATATTTCTGGCCTAAGATGGCATCGGACATTGCCAAGCATGTACACCAGTGTGTTGTTTGCCTACAGCACAAGGGTACCATTACAGGTCCTAACCCCATTCTAAAGTATCCCATTACAAAGGAGCCCTGGGAGAGAACTTCTGTCGACCTGTTGACGAACTTCTCGACCTCGGAGAAGGGAAATAAGCACCTGCTTGTAATGGTAGATAACTTGACGCTACCGGTACAGTGAATTAGTACCCATCCCTGATAAAACCGCGGAAACGGTCGCTAGTGCTTTCCGTGAGCATGTTGTTCTTCGTCATACTTGCCCACGTGTCCTTCTGTCAGACAATGGGTCTGAGTTTATAAATGGCATAATGCAGGATCTTTGCTCCAGATTCAACATTCATCAAGCGCCAGTAGCTCCACGCCACCCTGCGAGTAATGGTCTTGCTGAACGTACAAATCGCAAAGTCCTGGAGGTGCTCAGAGTAACCGTTAACCCAAGTTGTACTACATGGGATGAGGCTATCCCAGATGTTCAGTGTACATTAAATTCCTCCCTCAACAGCTCGATCGGTGAGACACCTCATTTTGCTTTGTATGGCTATGACAAGCGCTTACCATATGAAATTCTGTTTACTCCACCTAGACCTACTTACGATACTGATAACCCCAGTGTAGTAAAGATGAGGACAACGCAGCTCGTCTTCCAGCGGGTACGAGAGAACCTTATGAAAGCTACTGATAGGTTCACGTCTGAGCGCAATGCCCGCGCCAAGGAAAGCAAAGTGGAACCAGGTTGCAAAGTTATGTTGCTCAACCCAGTGCAGACCCCAGGTATGCACAAACTTGTCCCAAAGTTTGTGGGTCCTTACCGTGTCCTACGACAGCTCCGTGGCAATAAGTTCGAGGTGAGGGAGATTGCTACGGGAACTATCAAGGAAGCCCACCTTGATCACATGAAGTATGTGGACCATATGCAGGCAGAAGCAGAGCTGGAGGCGCGTGCGTTGCAACGCCACGATCAGACTAATGTTAGGGACAAACCGTCTATCCCTTCTCCCACTACTACTGGTACGGAAGACGGCCCAGTAAGGCTCCATACTTATGGCCTGCGACCCAGGACAACAGTACATTTCTGTGACATTGACGTACCTACTGACTTGTCTGACTCCTACGCTAGTTATGCTAATTGTTTGCTTGCAGAAATGGGTATAAATGCACACACATTGTATAGCTAGTCGATAATAGAGTCAGGGTGGACAACATCATGTAATTATGTAAATACTTTTAGAAGGGTACCCAGAGTGTAATGAATTCCATGGATATAGTATTATTGTACATATGTGCACCAGTGTTTTACAACAAAAGAAAAAAAGCCTGTATTACGGTCAGGGCAGTGCTGCCCTCTGAGTTACATGTCACACCTTAGGAAATGCTACTGTCAGTCATTGTTTGCAGATGTGAGCGTGCAACAACGTTAGTAGACGAGTGGTCAACTGATGTTCAGCCCTGCGGACAACCTGTATATAGAAGATTTTAGTTCCAGTGCTGACGTCTCCTGGCTCTCTACTCGATGAAACAGCGCGGGCAAACCAGTTTTCTCTTCCCCTGGATGGGAGAGTTTTTTTTTTGCCTGTTGCATTTTTTTGTCCATTTTTTATTTACTAGTGAGCGAAAGCCAGTCCCTCTCTGGGGTAGCTAGTGTAATTCCTTTATACCTATGGGCCCACCAGTATTGTCGCGTCGGGACGACGCGAGGTGCGTGGCCGAGCAAATGTAGACAGCCTGTACTGTCAGAGCACACAGCCTAGCCGTTTGCTCTGACTAGTTCATATTTCGCGGCATTCAGTGCTGCCCTCTGTAGGCCTACCTAGGTCGGTGGGAAGCACAGACCACTCTCTCTCACTCCTCGACCGACCGACGTGTTAGACACAGGTGCCCCCTCCACGGACTGGCTTGCGGTCACTCCCTCACACTGCCCGTTGTGTACTCACTCCTACCCAATTAAAGCCAATCTAGTCCACGGCCGTATCATTGCTACCTACGCTACCTTCATCGGCACTAAACCGCTGTTCAGCAGTAAGAACAGCAATAACATGTGTACCAGACTCCATATGTGTACCAGCCTCCATACGTGTACCAGCCTCCATAAGTGTACCAGCCTCCATATGTGTACCTGCCTCCATACGTGTACCAGCCTCCGTATGTGTACCAGACTCCATATGTGTACCAGCCTCCATACGTGTACCAGCCTCCATACGTGTACCAGCCTTCGCATGTGCACCAGCCTCCATATGTGTACCAGCCTCCATACGTGTACCAGCCTCCATATGTGTACCAGCCTCCATACGTGTTCCAGCCTCCATATGTGTACCAGTCTCCATACGTGTACCAGCCTCCGTATGTGTACCAGACTCCATATGTGTACCAGCCTCCATACGTGTACCAGCCTTCGCATGTGCACCAGCCTCCATATGTGTACCAGCCTCCATACGTGTACCAGCCTCCGTATGTGTACCAGACTCCATATGTGTACCAGCCTCCATACGTGTACCAGCCTCCATACGTGTACCAGCCTCCATATGTGTACCAGCCTCCATACGTGTACCAGCCTCCGTATGTGTACCAGACTCCATATGTGTACCAGCCTCCATACGTGTACCAGCCTCTATGTGCGTATCAGCCTCCATACGTGTACCAGCCTCCATACGTATACCAGCCTCCATATGTGTACCAGCCTCCATATGTGTACCAGACTCCATATGTGTACCAGCCTCCATATGTGTACAAGCCTCCATATGTGTACCAGACTCCATACGTGTACCAGCCTCCATACGTGCACCAGCCTCCATATGTGTACAAGCCTCCATATGTGTACCAGACTCCATATGTGTACCAGCCTCCATATATGTACCAGACTCCATACGTGTACCAGCCTCCATATGTGTACCAGACTCCATATGTGTACCAGCCTCCATACGTGTACCAGCCTCCATATGTGTACCAGACTCCATATGTGTATCAGCCTCCATATGTGTACCAGCCTCCGTATGTGTACCAGCCTCCATACGTGTACCAGCCTCCATATGTGTACCAGCCTCCATACGTGTACCAGCCTCCATATGTGTACCAGACTCCATATGCGTATCAGCCTCCATATGTGTACCAGCCTCCATACGTGTACCAGCCTCCATATGTGTACCAGACTCCATATGTGTATCAGCCTCCATATGTGTATCAGCCTCCATACGTGTACCAGCCTCCATATGTGTACCAGACTCCATAACTGTGACAGTTTACATCACCTTTCTCGAAAGTGGAAAAAGTAATTTTTTTCTTTACATTTTTGGGAAATCGAAGACGCGACCTGTCTTGTTTTATTGATTTTTTCTTGTGTACTTCCTCTTCACTTATTTTAATTCCCTCCATTTCGGTCATCAGTTTGATATTAAAATCCACAACATTTAATATATCTTTTGTGAACTTTCAAACTTATTATTTAATTCCTCTCATATATCCCTCTCTACTTAATGATTTTTGCCACTGTCCTTCAGTGCCTTTGTATTTTTACCATTATATTTACTCCTGTAAACTTGAATAAAAGATTCCTGTTTAATCTTCCTCTTCTCTATTTCCCTTACAAAGCTTTTTTCTTTCTTTTTCGTCTCTCCTCACATTTGCATATTCATTTCTGGCCTGCCAGAATCTTTAACAAGTTCTTTGATTGGCTTGATTCCTATATGCATCGCAAGCCTTCTAGCTCCTTCCATTAAACCATACTTTATTTTTTCGTTTTATGTTTTCATAATAAACCGTTTAATTTATTTTTCATGTATTTTACGAGATTTGTTTTACAAATTACTTATATCTGTTCTTTGTAAGACTGGACTGGACAAGATTCTAATGCTCTGTTTATTCATGTGAGAGATTTTAACCATCAAATTGATTTTTAAAAGGCAAAAGCAAGCCCATCGTCGACAGGACTATAATTGAATTATGTTTCATAAAATCGTAATACCATAAGTAGACGTGTAGGCTGCCAGATTGATTTATTTGTCGTTAGAATTTCAAACTGAAATATCTTTAGTGTCTAGTTTCTTCTCTAAAGTATTTTTAAAGGTGGACCGAAAGCATTAAGGATTTTTATTTTTTTTGTGTGTATTCTTATCGCTAAAATTTCGCAATTTTTCCATTCTTGGATGTCAATTTTCATTCCTGGAATTCCTTCTTTTTACCAATTTTATACCAAGCATTCTCTTTTCTCTCTCTCTCTCTCTCTCTCTCTCTCTCTCTCTCTCTCTCTCTCTCTTTTTTTTTTTTTTTTTTTTTTTTTTTTTTTTTTTCTCTCTCTCTTTTTTTTTTTTTTTTTTTTTTTTTTTTTTTTTTTTTTTTACACAGGGTTTGACAAGGTTAAGGATCCCTAGCTTTATTGACAGCTATTTACAGGTTAAGGATTCATAACTTTATTGGCAAGCTAAGAGCTGTTACCTAC